>NW_021621048.1:6811307-6819289 GCF_004785775.1 Grammomys surdaster
CTTCTCCTTCTCCTTCTCCTTCTCCTTCTCCTTCTCCTTCTCCTTCTCCCCTTCTTCTTCTTCTTCTTTTTTAGAAGGATGACTCATGTGGTTGCCTTAGGAAGAATGTTTTTTAAAAGCCAAGACCATTATGTTGTCCCCACTGTGTCTGAAAGCACCAGGAAAGCACAAGACCAGCGACGCTTCATGCCTCAAGGTGAAAGGTTGTCAGTCCCAACATCAAAGACTATTAAAGCCAGAGTGTCTGAAGCAGATACCAGCCAACACGGATGGAATTCAAGTCTCCGCCCGTTCCTGCTGCTCTGTTTGTGTTTCGTACAGCAGAGTGTTCCCTCTAGTGGCTTTGGTGAAAATAGCCTTTATAAACAGATTTACAGCGTCAGCAATGAGGAGGGCAGAGAGTCGAGGGCTCTGGGTATCTCTTCACTGTTGAGAAACTGAGGTTCTCAAGCAGAGGTGATTTTCGTCCCCTGTGCAACATTTGACAACATTCGGGGACGAGACACTACTGAACTGCTACATAGGGGCCAGGAATGGTCCTGCCCAGCAAAGATTCATGTGACCCAGCACGTCAGCGGTGCTGATGTGGAGAAACACCCTTCCCCCTCCTCCCAATCCCTCCAACCCTAGCCCCTCCCCTGCAAAACCTCACTCTCCCCCACCCCCACCCCCCAGGAGGTGATCTGTCCTGACTCAAACTAGTGGCTCCTTCATAGCTTATGAAGGCTCAGGCTGAACTTGCTATTTCTTTTTATGAACTCTTACAAATAGCTAGGTGGTGGTGGCGCACACCCTTAATCCCAGCACTCGGGAGACAAAGCAGGTGGATCTCTGAGTTCGAGGTCTACAGAGTGAGTTCCAGGACAGCCAGGGCTACACAGATTCAAAAACTTGCCTCAAAAAAACAAAACCAACTAACAAACAAATAAACAACAACAAACTTGTTAGAATTGTTAAAAATCCTAAAGTGGCACAGTCATTCATACTCTCAAATGAAAGCAATAAAAGAGCTTCTGTGTCCTTATCCCTTTCTGTAATTCACGTTGGCATCCTTGAGAGTTTGTTACATTGAACTATGAAGACCACTTAGGCCAGTATGGCCATTTCCTTTGGCTAAGATGTCCACCTTGTCTGTGCACATACTAAAACATTGTCAGTGCACATACAAGGTGGTCTTTGCCAGAGTCAACAATATTTCCCAACAGTTTTACATAAAGATGAGCTATGTTCATGTATTTTCAGTCCTGTGGAGTTAAGATATTCACAACAGGCATTAAAGACACAGAATCCAATGGTACATGCCTAGGACGTCACTGCTGTACGGAAAGCTCGGCTCAGGATCATAACTTTCTATAGGTAGTGCTATCTAGAAATTAATAAATTATTTTGTTGTCATATTTATTATTTCATGCCAACATCTGAGTGGGTAGTAGCTCGTACACTTGGAAGGGAGAAGGATTTTCACAATTACAAGGCCAGTTTGCTCTACA
The DNA here is from genome assembly GCF_004785775.1 of Grammomys surdaster. Lineage (NCBI taxonomy): Eukaryota > Metazoa > Chordata > Mammalia > Rodentia > Muridae > Grammomys > Grammomys surdaster. The sequence continues at coordinate 6,812,798 of NW_021621048.1, forward strand.
TAGTGAGTTCCAGGACAGCCTGGGCTACAGAGTGAAAGCTTTTCTTGAAAAAAAAAAAAAAAAAAAAAAAAAAAAACGCCGGGGGGGGGTAGTGTACGCCTTTAATCCCAGCACTTGGGAGGCAGAGGCAGGTGGATTTCTGAGTTCGAGAGTTCGAGACTAGCCTGGTCTACAGAGTGAGTTCCAGGACAGCCAGGGCTACACAGAGAAACCCTGTCCCGGAAAAAAAAAAAAAAAAAACAGATAAAAATCCTCTCTGTTTATAAGAAGCAATGTAATATTGTCTTTCTGTTGACTGGAGAGATTAAATTTATTACAAATTTATGTAAAAACTGAAATAAAAATTTTAATTTATTTTTATATGTATGGGTGTTTTGTTTGCATGTATGTCTGTGTACCATGTGTTGCTTGGTGCCTGCTGAGGTCAGAAGAGGTGGTCAGATCCCCTGTAACTGGAGTTACAAATGTTTGTGAGCTACCATGTGGGTGCCAGGAACTTAGTCAGGATTCTGTGGAAAGCAGCCATTCCTCTTAACTACTAAGTCTCCTCTCCAACCCATAAAAATACTGTAATGTACCAAGGCTGATTGATATTGAGAGCACTAAATCTTGGTTTGGCTCATCATATGTCATGTAACAGTCACAACTGATAAACAGGTTTATCCCTAGGAGCTAAAAAATGTTATTCAGTCAAAACAATCATGTTTTATTTCTATTTTCATGTTTTAATTTCTATTGAATACACTGTCCAAGGTGAGACTGATCATTTTTTCATTTCACATGTTAAATTTTACATAGATAATTTCCCCCAGAGTTGAAATAAGTCACATTCCACCTGGCAATGTGAGTCAAGGTCTTCCCTCTTGCTCTAGATGTCATTACTGGATATTATCATTCTTTTAGTTTTACAAATCTGATGAGTGGGCTCAGCAGTTTAAGAGCACTGACTGCTCTTCCAGAGGTCCTGAGTTCAATTCCCAACAACCACATGGTGGCTCACAACCATCTGTAATGGGATCCGATGTCCCGCTTCTGGTGTCTGAAGACAGCTACAGTGTACTCATTCATATACATAAAACAAATCTGATGAACAAATGTGACATTTTCCTGTCTGGACCCACGTCTAGCACTCTAGACCACAGGCTCTGAAGCCAAACTCACCGAGGTTGAGCCTGTCACCTCCCCACTAAGGTCTTGGCTATGTTTTCATGGCCGAGAGTTTTGATACTTTTCACACCTGTTAAGAGAAGATAATGAAGTCCTGCCCATTAGAGCGTGGAACTGAGTGAGTTCACATGCATAAGGAAAGGGCCTGGCTCCAGAAGCCCTCACTCTGTGCTAATATTATAGGAGAGCTTGAATCGGCAGCTCTAACTGTGTCAGCACAGGTGACTGTGGACAGGTTTTGTTATTTTTTTGTTTTTTTGTTTGTTATTAGTTTAGAGAGCATTTGTGAGTCTTTTTTGTGAGGTCTTGCTCCCTGTCCTTTCACTATTTTTCTGTGGATGTGTTTGCCTCTTCTCAGTCTGTAGGTTCTTTTTGATGTTAAGAATATTTGGGCACATGTAAGATATTGCAAAGACACCCTTTGCACACTCTGACATTGGTCTTTTGACTTTTAAGTATAATGCATGTATTTAAATAAGCCACATATTAACTTTGCATGTGGCCACTTTCCTTAATGGAGTCTAGGTTTCATCTCTTGACCTTTCATGTTAAACAAACGTATTCGTGACTGAGAAATGAATTTTTATTGTTGTATTTATTTTGCTCCCCCTTTCATACTTTACCATCATGGCAATGTTAGTGAGGACAAAACTCACGAGTGAGTGTTTAACTTACTTCCTGTAACGCATCTCTTGTCTGATCATCTGATCATGGTGCCAAACTGCTCTCCTGTGCCTAGTTCTGAGAGTTCCCATGTTGCGTTCCATCCCTTCTCACTCTGTGATCGAACAGTATCTTCTCTGTAACTAGAACATGGCAGTTGAAGGTTACTGGGGATCTTGTAAAACACACAGGATACGTTTATCTTGGCCTTCGTTCTCCTGTCTTCCCTCTGTCATTTGATTCCATCAGAAATGCCCATCTTCAGGAAAGACGGCTTTTGCAGGGCTGAAGATGGGTTATTGTGGGTTCTCTTTGTCCCTTTGCAACAAACGGCATCATGTACCCGGCCTTCTCTCTTTCTTGCTGACAGTGCTCACAACTTCATGCTGCTGACAATGGCAAAGATGTACTCTCTCATCCTGCCTTGCAGCCAAGGCAGAGAAATGCATCGTGGTCCAGGACAGGGGCACACAATAGAAGGTCTATTAGGGAGGTTATGCAGAAAAAAATTCCTTCTCTTCAGTTGCATGCTTCTGTAATCAGTCATATTGAGAAGGTGTCTTGGAGGGCAACAGAATCTTGCAACAAATATAGGGGAAGTCTAGGCACAAAAGTCAGTACACTAAGTTGACGGAGAGAAATACGGAAGTCCTGGGCCACATGGGTGAGACATGGTCCAGTGTCAGAGCAACCTATCTCTAGATTTCCTGTCAACAAGACAGCATGTCTCTGTCATGTAAGCCATTGTGGCTCAGTGTTCTTATTTGCAGCCAAGAGATTCATCATCGAGCATGGGTGTGGCCTCACAACAGGCACTGACTGTGTTCCTCGGGGTCCACATTGGCCTCCCAGCCCGTGCTCTTTGCATCATTGTCTCTGCAGAGCTGGTTGGGAGAATTCTAGCTTGAGCCTTTAGTGGTATACCACGGCACACATGAGATTCCAGATCAGGGGGATTATGGAGAAGAAGGGCTAGAATGAGGTGGAGACTTGGGAAGGTGACAGCAGAAGGTTGGGGGCTTCTTTTTGAGGTGGTAAAAATTGGCTGTGGTTACAATCATTTATGTCTGAGGATATTCTAAAAGCCATTGAATTATATAGACTTATACGCTCAAAACAGGTGCTTTATGTGCCATGTTGATTCTGTCTCAGTGCTGATGTGGTTTTTTTTTTTTCTTATTTTTGTTTTTTGCTTTTTTATTTCTTCTGTTTTGGTACTAGTCCGTTTTTTTTTTGTTGCTGTGATAAATCCCAGAGGGTTAAGAGGCCGTCACCATCACAGTGGGGAAACATGGCAGGAGGCAGGCATGGATGCTGGGGCAGCTGAGAGCTCACATCTTAAACAGAAAGCTGGAAGCATAGATTACTAACTCGAATGGCAAGTCTTTAAATTCTCAAAGTATAGTGACAAACTTTCCAGTAAGGCCACACCTCCTAAGCCTTCCTTAAAGTGTCAGTAACTGGGAACCACGTACTCAAATCTATGAGCCTGTGGGAGCTATTCTCATTCAAACCATGCCATTTCACACAGTGGCCCCTATAGGCTTGTAGCATTTAGTCTAACTTCAAAAGACCCCTACTATAGAGAGAATCTCTTGTGTATTGTATAGAAGCATAGCCTGTCAATAAAAAGCTGATGGCCTATTAGCTGAGGCAGGAAATAGGAGGTGGGAGTTCCTGTAGAGAGGAACTCAGGGCTAGAATCAGGCATAGGAAAAGATCACCCTGAACTCTGAGGAGACAGTCACATGAAACTAAGAAGGGATAACCAGACACATGGCACTCATAGAATAGACTAAATGGGTTAATTAAGTTATGAACTAGTTGGTGAGCAAGCTTGTGGCCTAGGCATTTATCCATAAATAAGTCTCAGAGTTGTTATTTCAGGAACTTGGGTGTGGGTGGAAAAGCCCGTGGTTACATTCCCAGTATGAGGGGATGGTACAGGAAAGGACAAAGGGATAGGGGCGAGAGTAGCCACTGCCTGACTGTGAGGCTGCCTGTGGATGACAGAAACAATGGAGAATCATAGAGTTAGACCAGGGGCAAAAATGGATTTTAGTATTTGTCAGAGGGCTTTACTCACGAGGAAGCTAGGATTTCTGCGTGAGGATTACATGCTGAGAGGAGGGCTGGAAGGACACCAGGGAGCTCCCATAGGAGACACCAAGTGTGAACAGTTCTGTGGGTTAGGAATGATTTCTTAGCCATAGTGTTATGGCATGTTCTTAAACGTTGACTTTGAGCTATAAGCTATATTGTGAATATTATGAATGGAATGTCTAAAATGATTTATACTTTGATATAACTTAATTTATATTATCGGCAAGAAGGAATGAAAGAAATACTGACGGATGAAACCAGCAAGCCCAGCCAGGAGGGTGTCGGTTAAAGTCATTTGGAATAAGCTCAGACACAGTGTTGACTTCACGAGGAGGCTACAGATTGCAGCAGAAGCTGGGTTAGGAGCACGCTGTTCTGCGCAGTCACACTTGCAGAAGGAGCGACGGGGAGTCCTTAAGACTAGTGGAGTCCATGACAGTTTCCAAGAAAGCACCAGAGCTGCTGGAGACAACAGTGAGCCAGGACTGTCACAAGACACTTTTCATATGTCCACATATTCAGTAATGTATTTATGTCTGCTAAGGCATATGACGGGTTCCGGCTTTAATGTGTGTCATGATCTCTACAATCCACTGGTAAAGACAGATGTGAGACAAATGTACACAAACAGCTGTAGCTTGAACATGTTTTTTTCTCTTTCCTTTTCCTACTTCCCCTCCCCACTATCCCTTCTTTTGGGAAAAGAGATACTGGTTGTTTGGGGAGGTGACTTTTTTTTTTTTTTTTTTTTTTGCAGATTTCTTACAGTGTCAGCTTTTGCATTTTGGTTAGTAACAAGACAGATGACCATTTTAGTAAGACATTTCTAGAACTCCTTATCTTTCTGTACCTTCTGGAGTATGTGTGTTGGAGTAAGTTCTCTGGTTTGGCTGAGATAGAGATGCAAACTGGAACAGGGTGGAGGTCAACCCCAAGGCAAAGGGTTTAGCATCCCCTGAAAAGAGAGAGGTTGAGAATTGGGTTGAAGGTCAAAGGCTTGACTTGGATGGAAAGAAAAGGGGAGACGAAGAAAAGGAAAAGGCAGTTGAGAACAGAGAGTGATGCAGGCTGGAAGAGAGATCTGAGCATCCTTGGGAAGCAAAGGGAGTTGGGGGCAAGAGACTCTGGCCTCTCTGAAGGAAGCTTTGCCATGTGTTGTGTTATGGGACCTTTTCACTATGGCCTGTACAATGCTACTTTTTAAGGTGCTCTGGCCTGAGTGTGTCATTCAAAGTTCATAGCTCATAGTTGAAATTTTAATTCCCCATGCAGCAATGTTGGGAAGTGGGGCCTTTTGGAAGGTACTTGAGAAATGAGGGCTCAGCCTTCGTGAATGAATCAGTGCTGTTATAAGAGAACATGAGGAAGGGAATTAGCTCGTTTGTTCCCATATCTTCTGCCACACAGAGATACAGAGGTCTCTCCTCGCTAAAGACATCCAGGGTTCAAGCTACCATCTTTGAAACAGAAAACAGCCCTAACCAGTCTCTACAGCCATCAGAACTGTGAGAATTACATTCCTAAATAAGCCAGTATATCTGGGATATTCTGTTAGTGTAGCACAAATGGTCTAAGACAAGAGGTCAGATTTTTATATTTTATTTATTTATTTTCATTTTCTTTTTTAAGTGAAAGCTGTTAGTAAGACTGAAGACAGTTCAGGTTTGGGCGTGTTAGGTTCCCTTCTGTTTTACAGTCAAATTATATGTCTGTGCATGTTTGATATCTGAGTTCATTGGCCTGAGTATGTCCTGGTTAGCTTCAGTTGTTAACTTGACACATGGGAAGAGGGAACCTCAACTGAGGAACTGCCTTCATCGGAGTAGTCTGTGGTCAAGTCTGTGGAGCTCTTTTCCTTGATTGCTGATTGATGTAGGAGGGCCTGGTCCACTGTGGGCGGTGCCACCACTGGGCAGGCGAGCATGGGCTGTATAAGAAAGGGAGCTAAACAGGCCAGAACACAAGCCGGTAAGCAACATTCCCCCCGCGGTCTCTGCTTCGGTTCCTGCCTCCAGGCTTCTGCCTCGAGCTCCTGATCTGGCTTTCCTCAATGATGAACTGCAACCTGTGAGCTGAAATATACCATTTCCTCCCAAAGATGCTTCTGGTCATGGTATTTCGTACAGAAACAGAAAGAAGACTAGGACTGTTGGGAGGCAGGGGTATGATTTTAAAGAGTGCGGTTGGCTTTAAGCTCTTCCCCAGCTTTTCTTACCCTTGCACCCACCCTCCCCTCCCCCTCTCCATTGATATTCCTCTGCCACTCTAGGTAAAAACCCTCCTTTTAGGGGCTGTTCTTGTCATTCTCACTTTTTGATATATTTTATTTTGAGCTTGAAACCCTCTCATTTGCCTTGTCTTCTCTATGTATATATTCACCTAAACACATGCTGACTCTTACATATCCTTGTACAGACTTTGCTTCTGAGAGTACCGGTTATCAAACGGCTCTTTCATAATCTACACATACCTTAGGTCAAAGATATATTCGTTCATGTATCTCCAAAAGGATACACACACACACACACACACACACACACACACACACACACACACACA
>NW_021621048.1:6819299-7020157 GCF_004785775.1 Grammomys surdaster
ACACACACACACACACACACACACACACACACACACACACACACACACCCCTCTGTATTGGTCAGGGGTCTCTAGAGAAACAGAACTAATAGAATGAATATGGCTTCTATGGCTTCTAGTCTGTGTCCCATCTAGTCCAACAATGGCTATCTACCAACATCAAGTCCAAGAGTTCAGTAGATGTTCAGTCCACAAGGTTGTTGGATGTCTCAGCTGGTCTTAAGTATATGCCAAAATCCCAAAGATTAGGCTCTAAAGCTAGAGGAGGAATAGACTTGCCAATTAGTGAGAGCAAGCAGGAAAAGAGCAGAAGTTTCCTTCTGACTGTCTATCTATCTATCTATCTATCTATCTATCTATCTATCTATCTATCTTTTTTTGTTTGTTTGTTTTTCGAGACAGGATTTCTCTGTGTAGCCCTGGCTGTCCTGGAACTCACTCTGTAGACCAGGCTGGCCTCGAACTCAGAAATCCGCCTGCCTCTGCCTCCCAAGTGCTGGGATTAAAGGCTTGCGCCACCTCTATCTGTCTTTCCACCTCAAAATATCTGGATTAGGAATGGGTCTTCCCATATCAACTGACTTAATTAAGAAAAAAGTCTCTCACAGGTGTGCTCAGATGCTGGGGTTTAGCTCATTCCAGATGTGGTCAGATGCTGGGGTTTAGCTCATTCCAGATGTGCTCAGATGCTTGGGTTTAGTTCATTCCAGACGTGGTCAAGCTGACAATCAAGAACAGACATCCTGGGCTGCAGAGTTGGCTCAGTCGTTATGGTTAAGAGCACTGGTTCTTACAAAGGAGTCAGCTTTGATTTCCAGTACCCACATGGAGGCGCACCACTCCCTTAGGTACCAGGCACGTATGTGGGGAACAGACATACATGCAGGCAAAGCACTTATACACACAATTTTAAAAAAGAAAATCTAAAAGAAAAAAAAAAGAATAGCCATCACATCCTTCCTAGTTCCCTCATTTTCCCGTGATTTATTTCTTTATCACTTGCTCTGTAACACACTTTATTATTGTCCCTAGTATTAGAATGTAAGAGAAAGGACTTTTTCTGTATTTCCAAATCTAGAATCCTGCCAGGCATAGTGTGTGTGTGTGTGTGTGTGTGTGTGTGTGTGTGTGTAGTTCTCTGTATGCATGTGTGGAAGCCAGATGTCAACTTTGAGATGCTTCCTCTATGGCTCTCCATCTTATTATGTTTTGAGATAAGATCTCTAATGGAGATCACCGTTTCTACTAAACTGTCTAACAAGCCCCCCAGGATCCGTCTGTCTCTCCCCCAACTCCCACCATTGGGACGTAGACATGTACCACCCACAGAACTTTTACATGGATGCTGGAGTCCAACATCAGGTACTCATGCTTGCTGTGACAAAGTACCATGACCAAGGAAACATAAGAAAGAAAGCATTTACTTTGGAGCTCACAGTCCCGAGGGTGAGTCCATGGCCACCACGATGGGAGCATGGCAGTAGGCAGACAGCCCTGGTGCTGGTGGAATGGCTGAGAGCTCACAGCTTATCCACCAGTGTGGGGCAGAAAGAGAACATGCTAACTGGAAACGGTGTGGCAGAGAGAGAATGAGTCAGCTGCTGATGGTGTAGGATTTTAAAACCTCAAAGCCTACCTGCAATGACGCACCTCTCCCACAAAGCCACACCTCTTAATCCTTCCCAAATGGTTTCACCAAACGGGGACCTAGAATTCAAATAGATGAGCCTTTAGGGGTCATTATTATTCAAACTATCACAACAACCTTAACCAAGATAGCAATTAAACATAATAATTGACTCTGAGGTCAAGGATAATTTACCTACATTTCCTTCTTTCCTTCCTTTTCTTTCTTCCTTCCCCCCTCTTTTCTTTCTTCCCTGAAGAAGTTTTCTGAGGACCTATATCAGCAAATAACAGAAATAAAACCAGAAAGAACAAAATGTAGGCTCATGGAAGCAGTCAGATCTGGGGAAGGCTCTGAATCTCAAGAGCTATTTGCCCAAATTGAGCAGGGAAAGTCTCAGACTCACAGAGGACTTGGTACAATGCCTCATATATAAACCCGAGTCCGGGTAAACGCTCTCAGAATGGCAAATACAGACTTCAGGGAAGGAAAAGTCTAAAGAGCCTATCCAAAGGAAGGTAAGTCAGAATGATTGCTTAGATCATATGGACAGCAGTTTTTCATAGTCACAATAACCCCTTTGTCCGTGTGTGTGTGTGTGTGTGTGTGTGTGTGTGTGTGTGTGTGTGTGCGTGTGCGCGCGCACATGCTTGTGTTCACACGTGGAGTCTAGGGGAGGACCACAGATGCACCTGCTCTGTCACTTTCCACATCATCTCCAGTATCCCTCACAGAACCTGGAGCCTGCTCTTGTCCAGGCTGGTGCCGGTAAGCCCCTGCAACCCTTCCATCTACATCTCCCTCCACACCCCTGGCCCAGTGCCGGGGTTACAGGTATGGGAGACATATTGGTTATGCTCTGCTTTACAGGGCTGCTGGGATCCGAACTCAGGCCCTCATGCTTGTTCAGCCAGCTCTTTTACCCTCTGAGCCATCTCCCAAGCTCCACAATTGTGCTATTTATCCCTAAGGAAGCTTCAGTTTCCTAATTACTCTTTTTTTGATCCCACCCTGTTCTTTCATGATACACATGTCTTCTTAAGGTTTTCTGAGGATGTTATTGGAAATGTCCTCTCTTTTGTTTCCTGTTTGTACTTTTCCTTTGTGTTTGTGGTTATATATTTATTTTTATCTATTTTATGTTGTAACCTTTCTTCAAATGCATGGTCATTTCTGTTACTGTTTTTTTTTTTTTTTTAAGAAAAGATTTGTTCAGGGCTGGAGAGATGGCTCAGTGGTTAAGAACACTAACTGCTCTTCCAGAGGTTGTGAATTCAATTCCCAGCAACAGCATGGTGGCTCATAACCATCTACAATGGGATCAGATGCCTTCTTCCGGCGTGTCTGAAGACCGTGACAGTGTACTCACATACATAAAATAAATAAAAATATAATCTTAAAAAAGATTTGATCTTATTTTATGTGTTTGAATGTTTTGTCTGTGTTTGTAAGTATACCATATGTGCACAGTGCCTCCAGAGGCCAGAAGAGCTCCTCCTGTCCCTTAGACCTAGAGTTACAGAGAGCTGTAAGCCACCATGTGGGTGCTGTGAATTGAACTTGGGTATCCTAAAAGAGTATCCGATGTTCTTAACTATTGAACTTTCACTCCAGCCTAGTGCTTCTCAACCTTCTTAATGGTAATACCCTTTAATACAGTTCTTCCTGGTGTGGAGACCCTTAACCATAAAATTATCTCATTGTTACTTTATAATTTCTATTGTTATGAATTGTACTGTAAATATCTGTGTCTTCCAGTGATCTGAGGCAACACCCGTGAAAAGATTGTTTGAGCACCTCAAAAGGGTCACGGCCCACAGGTTGAGAAACACTGCTCCAACCCCTTCAGTAGTTTTTTATTGCAGACATTGAATGAAGTAATGTGGTTCCACTTTAGCTAAATTTTCTTTTGTACTGGGTGGGACTTGTTGTTTGACAGCTTTCCTACGTGGTGACTTCTTGTCGCCTCTTCCTTTTGAATCAGACTAGCGATAACAGCTTCTGCTTTTGCTAAAAATGCACTGCCTCCTTGGCTGAGCCTACAAGGTGACAGAGAAGGCCAAAAAGCCTGGTCTGTAGCTCCTTAACTTTGGGTCAGATGTCAGACTCCTATTCCACTTTGCACGTAAGCATGTCAGTCATTCAAGGAGTGTTTAAAAACAAGTGACAGAAGGAGGTTCAGGCCTAATTTATCTAGCCCTCTTCAGGCTGAAGACAGGAAGACAAGACTAACTAAGGTATTTTACTATCAGCCTGTATAGCATCATTCCAGGTCCCAGAAGGGTGCCTGAGAATCTCCAGTCTCTGTCCCAAACCTGAGTCACCTTGGATTCCAGGAATTCGAAGACTCACAGATCATCCCATCATGAGATTGCCTTTAAATGGGAGCCATTTTCTATGCTGGGAACCAAGGAACGACCATCTCATGGGAAATGGCTTACCCTCTCAAATGATAAGGACTTCTCCAGAGTCACCTTGCACAGTGAAGACCTGGATAGACCACAGATTAATGGAGACTGCTGAATTATGAATATGCCCCATGCTTTCTCCTCCACCTAAGCCTACAGCTCCCGCCAGGTCCCAAAGCACGACACGCTTCATCCAATCTTCTCAATATTGCCACACTTGGTCAAAGTGCTCCCTGCTTTCCCATCATTACCTTCCCACTGATTTCCAGAACTAATGGACAGACAGACCTGATTTGTTGGGACTCCTGGAGTCCAGCTGCTGGCCACTCTAGACTTCAGTAAATGAACTCGTGCATAAGGTACTTCTTACAATGTTATGTAACGATTGCTTTGACTTTGGTAACTAAAGACTCAGATATTTAACAGGAAACCTCCAATACCTGCATATGGAGCCTTATCTCTGAGAGGAGAGCGAAGTGTCTGAGGTTCTGCATCTGGCTGCCGAGTGGCTGTCAAGAGGTCATCTGCTCATCTCCAGAGTGCTATTAATCATCACAGATCCAGCTGCAGTGTTCACTCAGCTGATGTTTCCAGATCATTTTTGTGGTGAAGAGTCTCCCTCTGGGTTTTAGCCTCCGACCTTCAGTCATACAATGCAGGTTTGCATCCCCCGCCCCCTCCTACCTCCATTCCTCTGTTCACCATCCATGGCCAGAAATTCTTTGAACTCACATCTCTGCTATAAGTGCCCTTACCATTGCTGAACGTGTATCATTTCTCAAGTGCCTTTACTGTTATCTTAGTATCATCTTGGCTAGGAGAAATCAAGCATGTTTAATCTGACATCTTTACCTGAGTAATTATTTACTTCCTGGGTAGGTTCTGCTCCAGTGCTGCATGTTTGAAATCCTAGCTCTTTTATGTTTTTCCTGAAGTTGTAAGTCCTTGGCATTTCCATAAGATGAGGCAAGGTGGTCCTAGCCCAGGTGACTTGCTTTAGCTGAGAGCCCTTCAGAGATTGTCTACAAATGCAACCCCCACTAGATACACTCTTTCTGAACTTGCAATTAGCAGCAGAAAGGTTTTTAGGCAAAGGTTCAGGGAGGATGTTACGAGGAATGATGGAAAGGAACCATTTGTGAGGAAGGTAGCATTGCTGCCAGGCTGTGCCGTTCTTGTGAGCATCCTTTTACTGTAACTATTAATGGATCATTCCTCTGTGCCGTTGCAGGAGGTCAGCACACATACTGACTCCAGAATGAGGGTGGGTCTTCCTTTAAAATGTAGAACTAATTCCATTCTGAATAAGAGTCATTTACTGGCTTCTAATTCACCATCACCGTCACATTTACAGTAGGAAAATGCTGCATGAAAGATTGTGGAATTAATGAGCATCTAGGCATCTTAAGCTTTTACTGGCAATGGACTCTAATTTCAACAGATGAAGACCCTTCAACCAGCTAGCCAGAAATAATAGTAACTGGTAATCACATCCCTAAATAAGGGATATTATTGTAGTTGTCCAGGTCTATGATGGTACCACCCTGAATGTGCTGGACCTCGTCTGATAATAGCTGTCTATGCTTTTTTTTTTTTTAAAAAAGCCATATTATAAAAAATTAAACATTGTGGGCAATTTTCAGTATTAGATGTCCTTAGAGCTCATCAAAGCGTCACAGGTAAGCAGAGGCACTCGACCCCTCCCTCCGACTGGCAGCTGGCGCTTGATTTTCTCGGAATTCTTAAAGAGTTAGAAAGTTGCCTGCAGTCTGCTACATGACAGAGCCCACGATCAGAAAATGGAGCAGTATCTAGCCCCAAGTTGTCTATCAGATAAAACTGTACATCCTGAACGATAGGATGGGGATTTGGAAGGAGGGGGTGGGGGTTGAAGAGTGTAAGTACCATAACTCCCTGGAGTCGCTGGGGAAGAGGGCAGGGATCTCCTGTGCCCTCTTCTCTCACCAAATCAACACACCAGCCAGCGTCACCCTTCCTCTATGTTATCTTGTTCTACCTCATGGTATATTAAAAACTGCTGCACTTTTCGCAGGGTCTTCTCAATCACGTGTATTAATCACCACAAAGGAAACAAGAAAGGCTGAGAGGCAGCTGAGATCAGCATGCATGTAGTCAAAATGGGATTTAAAATGAGAACTTAGTTACACAGACGTCAGAGAACCAGAGAAGCTCAGACTATCGGCAGCAGGGAGTCACGCCCAGTCTGTGTGACAGGAATAATCAGAGGAGAGCAGGAGTCACTGTCAGACTGGGTAGATTTTTCTGGCTGGAGCTATCCTGTGGGTATAATCAGTAACACCATCCAAGGCCCACAAGCTTAGCAAGGGACCTGGCCTTTTCCTCCCTCCTGTCCCACAGTGGTGTGCTCTTGGGCTGAGTCCAAGCTAGAGCTTCCCTGACCTGCATGAAGCCTGGGAAACCTGAATGCAGAGGTCAGTACTTGCAATCCAGAGCCACGAGGAGAAGCACGAAGAGCAGCTCTGAAAGCAAATAGGCTATGGCCTGTGTGTTGTATTGCATACATTATGGGCACGCCATAGGTTAGATACATAGTAACATACTATGCATCTTATAAATACGTGTTTGCTTCTGCAGCTTTCTGCACTCTGTCAAATGAGCCATAACCCAGGGCTAACATGGCTGCCAATTACATGATATTTAAAAATTTACCAGTTAGGAAGTTTATTGACCATCCATCTTTGAACAGAAAATTATTTCCACCTTCTGGTTTTATTTCCAGTCATAACACTAGGAGTATCTGGTTCCAAATGCACAGCTACCAGTCACGTAAATGTATAAATGCCATGCCACCCACACACACAGCTTCATCCCTGTCGCCTTTAAGCCAGGACCATCTAAGCCTAATGGCATTTTTGGGGTAATTTTCACAAGAAGACAATGGAATAACATTTTGAAACCTGTGCGTTACAAGTGACAAAGGCTCTCTTTGGCTCTCTCTCCAAAAGCTAAAGGAGAAATGTTGCGTTGGCTAGTTTTTCTCACCTTTTCCACCGGGCAGGAGGCAGAATACAGCATTAATCACAGACAGTACCTGCTCAGGCTCTGAAACCTATAAGGTGGGTAGAGAATGCTGGAGTCTGGCTTTCTTTAGCTGGGAGCATCAAGCTACAAAGGAAACAAGAAAGGCCGAGAGGCAGCCGATCTTCTGTCAGCCTGTGCTATCATCTTTGAAGTCTGATGGTTCTGCAGGCAGAGAGCCAGGCTGCACCCCACACCCCTGTGAGGCATCATTTCTGACTTTTCTGAGTCCAAGGGTCTTGTTTTGATCAAGAAGACTTTAAATAGTAAGAAAATGGAACGCAGACGCTGTTAGGTTGTGTGTCCAGCCTTTTTCTGCAAGCAGGTTACAACTCGAAGCAACAAAAAGAAACCACACACTCATCCTAAATAATGATAACAAAATTGAGTAGGAAAGAGAAAAGGAGACTACCTAACAAAGTAAAGGCAAAGGGAATCACGAGGATACACCCTCCAGGCCAATGACCGCCCTTATTCCAATGTTGTCAGGCTCCACTTTGTTTCAAGGATAGGCATAGAGAAAGATCTCCCAGTAGCAGACTGTGATGCTAATACCCAGGACTGTACAAGCCACCATTGCTCAGAACAGTTAAAGCAGTCTCTAGGGCAGCCTAGACAGTCAAGTATTTTGAAGGGCCCTGTTGATTTCAACAGGGAGCAGTGTGCTGAAGCCCTAATGAGCTCTGATCACAGTGCAGCAAGGAAGACAACATGAGTTCCTGCAGAGGGATGGCTTTCCCGGCTAAGAGATCTCATCACTGTTCAGAACAGCGGAACCCAGCAGAGGGGAGACTAAACTTGGGGTGGGGTAAGGACTCTAAATAATACTTACACACGAACTTTTACATGAGTATATTTTTCAAACTTTTCTCTTGTGTGTAAAACTAGGAGAGGAATTGGTGGTCATATGGAAAGTTGAATATTCTCAAGAACTGCTGCACTCTTTCCTGAGCCAGCTGTACTGCTTTAAAGTCCCACCAGCAGTGTGCGAGCCTTCCTATTTCTTCATCCTCATCAACATTTGTTACTGTCTGTCCTTTGTATTGTGGCCACCCTAGAAGGTTGTGATAGGCCATTGTGATTTTGACTGGCATTTCCCTGGCAATGAATAACTTAAGCATCTTTTCTCATGCTTGTTAACTACATTAAAATTTTATTTATTTTACGTGTTTTTGTGTGTTCATAGGTGTGGTGGGGGTGGGTAGGGAGAGGGTAATAGTGACATGTGTTATGGTGTGTGTGTGTGTGTGTGTGTGTGTGTGTGTGTGTAAATCAGGTGACAACTCACAGTTCTCTCCTTCTGCCTTGTGGGCTGGATCCTGAGAATAGAACCCAGTCATCAGGTGCCTTTACCCTCTTAACCATCTCACCAACTCAAACCACTTGTATATTTTCTTTAAAGAAATGTCTATTTGGGTTATCAATCATTTCATTATTGAGCTGTAAAAGTGAGTCTTCATATATTCTAGATACAAGTCCCTGTTTAGAAATAATTTGCGAATATTTTTTCTATTCCATGGACTGTTCTAGGATCTCTCTCTCTCTCTCTCCTCTCTCTCTCTCTCTCTCTCTCTCTCTCTCTCTCTCTCAGCTCACGCAATCAAGGCTGAGCCACCTGTGGATGATGCGTACTTCATGGGAACCTAGGTGCCATATTCCTCTACATGGTATGGGGAGCATGCATCCTTGATGAATGAGAACTGCACTCCAGTATAGGAATGTTGCCCAAATGGCTGATGCATTAGAAACGCGCTGCACAGTTCAAGGCAGTCTAGTCTACAGAGTGAGTTCCAGGACAGCCAGGGCTATACAGAGAAACCCTGTCTCAGAAAAACAGAAAAAACAAAAAACAAACAAACAAAAAATCAAAAAATAAAGAAATGCATCTCGCAGACTTTAAAAGTAGCTCGTGAAGAATGACATTAGAAGCAGCTTGTGGTGGCAGTGGCTTGGCCTTTGCTGTGGGTGATAAGATGGGCAACTGAGGCTCAGCTCTCTGCCCAGACAGAACTTACCCACACAGGGGAAGAGTTTTAAGAGGAACATGCAGTACACATGCTGCTCTCCACATCAGCCTCTGATTTGCCAGGAAAAATGGGCACAGAAGAGGAAGCCCAAGGGTCTCCCATGCTGCTGTAAGTAAGGCCAATGAACCCTCTGGCTTAGCAGGCTGCATGTGAATGGAGTGTTTCTGGTCTGTTGTCAGCCTCCTATCTGATGTGAACAGGTATTTGTTTATGTCCACTCAGACACGACAGAGGAGACGGTTCAAGATGACCTCAGCTTTTGTCTAATTTGGTTCTATGACGAGGCCATAGGCAACGCCTTATTTGGGGTAATGATTGCCCTTAGAGCTTCCTGCTAAGAGATGCATTGATGAAGTACCATGCAGCAGCTACAAAGAGCAAGGTGTTTCTCCATGGAGACACGGGGAACTAAACACGGCACATTTGGGGGTTAAAATCCTGATATGCAAGTAACACAGAGCTGCCTACACATCAATAACTCGTAACCACACTCTATGAGTATACAGCAGTTTAAAGTGTAAACATGGTTACGCTTGAGGATGCGTAGCCACAGACTTACCTAGGATGTTTGATTACAAAGGAGATGTATTGGGGCTGGAGAAGTGGCTCAGCAGTTAAGAATGCTTGCTGCTCTTGCAAAGGACCTGGGATCAGTTCCCAGGACCCACATAGTGGCTCACAACCATGTGTAGCTCTTATTCCAGGCCCTCTTCTGCCCTTCCTAGCACCAGGCACATATGCAGGCATATCCATACACACTGGCAAAACACACACACATCCATTTTTAAATTTAAAAGTATTTTACCAAGGCATTATATTGCTTACTCACTAAAATTATTCATTTAAAAATATATTTGTCTTTATTTTATCTACATGTGTGAATGCCTGTAAGTATGTATGGGCATCATATGAGTGCCTGGTGCCTGCAAAGTCCAGAAGAGGGTGTTAGAATCTTGGGGTTCCAGATAGTTGTAAGGCACCTGCTGTGTGTGTTGGGAACTGAATTTGTGTCCTCTGGAACAGCAGTGAGCGCTCTTAACTACAGAACCATGTCTTCAGCTCCTGAATGATTTTTGAATATCTGGAATGAGATGGTGGTCAGTCATCTGATATTTGAGATAAATGAAATGATCTATTTCCCGCACGTCGGTGTCCTCACACGATGTCTCACCATCCTTGGAGGGCATTTAGAAATGCCAGGAGCAGCTTGGGTTGTTATAGAAACTCCTTGGGTGTTAGAGGCAACTGGTATTTAATCCCCCTAGGGATGAGAAATGCTAAATATCCTATTATGGGGAAATCTCACAGCACACAACAGTGCCCCACTTAGGTCCCTGCACCAGCATTAGTGTAAAACTACATAAAACCCAAACAGGCTATACTTGCTGATGACTCTTCCACCCTACAAGCATAAGGATTGGTTTTCCTTTCAACCACTAAGATGACCGGCAATTCGGTAAACTAAGTATCATACAAGAAGGATGAAGCATGCAAGGAATTGGCACCCATGATAACTGGGGTCCTGCAAACTACAGAACATTGACCCTGCCTGAAAGGTGACTCATTGCCATGTGAAGAAAAGATATTTAAGCACCTGGAAGATGGAGACAGAAGTACTGTTCTCCTCTGTGACTCTTAGGTCAATTTAACACATATCCTTGGCAGGAAGGAAGGAAGAAGGGAAGACAAGTGGTTCTGACAGCCATCCCTGTGAGTGATGTCTCACTCAGCATTCCTGGGCCTGGCCACACCTGAGTTGATGTCATAGCCTCATTCTCAGGTCCCTCCACTCCAGCCCCAACTCCTTATATACAGCGAGATAATGATGAATTCTGTCCTCAGAATAAGACTTTGCTGGACACCTGGCTGTGTCCTGTCTGTTGGAGTCCTCAGAGCTCTGTGGAGGCATGAAAAATAGAGACAAGTCTCTTACTGTGTAGAACTCCCTCTGACCTCCAGTCACATATGGCTTTTTGAGCCTGTCCTGAGTTTAGATGGAATTTTAGCATTTTCCTATCACAGGCTGGCTGTTTTCTGTTGGTGTTGTGTAGAACGCCCACTGTGGTCCAAATCATTCCTAGTCTGGTAATTTCTCTGTGCTGCAAAGGTGATTGACAATGTGAGCTATGAATTTCCTCTAGTGTCCATCATACTTGCTATGAAATAATAGCAATGGTTGCCACTATCATTATTATTATTATTATTGTTATTATTAAATTTGAAACCTCAATATAGAACAGACATAAGTGAGCCAACTTCTCTGACTTTCTTGCCCACACTCCCAATGCACCCCTAGGCTCCTCCAGGTGCCTGGGCCTTGGGAATGGGCACTCAGGCTACTGCTGAGGGCAGCGGATCCTTCATCCTTATTGAAGCAAACATCACAGAGCACTTGTATATACTATAGCCCCTGCAAATGCAGCAAAGTGGCAAGTCCAAGCCCAATGTAAAGAATAGGTGGGTCAGATTGTGGGAAGCAGAGGAGGCCCTAAGTGAGCAAAGTCCTTAGTTAATGTCTATTTTGATATGGGTGAGACCATGTCTAGGACTTCAAAGCCTGAACCCATGAAACATTCAGCGAATGCAGTTCCTCACATGGGCCAGGCTCAAGAAGAGTGGCGAAGCTCTCCTTGGGGAGTTTAGCTATGCATGTTTACAGACAATAGTGTAACATGTGCAAACACTAGCAACTGCAGCTTCCTCCTCTCCCCCGAGGTTCTGAGGTGCTGCTGAGAACCCCACCTGATCCCAACTTTACTGTACATGTGTCTGTATATCTGTCCTTTTCCATTCCCTCAAGGTCTCTAGTGAGGGTCCAGGACCCAAGCTGCATAGGACTAGGCACCAGATGAGACACATACCAACATCAACCAGAGCCCATGCCCAGCAAGGAGGCGTTGTAAGCATATCAAAGCCATGGGCCTGAGAGATGGAGACTTGACCAGGGGCTAGAGTGGCTGGGACAGGTGCCAGGGGAGCTGGGACGAGAGCAGGGTTTCATTAACTTCCACAAAAGGAGAAAATGAATTCTGAGGAGTGTGATGTGAAAGACAGAGCCAACATGGGAGTGAGTGAGAATGCGGATAGCAAGGGATCCAATACTTTTCAAGAGTCAATCAACAATTTAACCAAGGCTGGGCTGGGTGCGGGAAGCAATTTCCACTAGGAGGAGAAAGAAAACCAAGAAGCAATAATGAGACGACAGGCCGCTGAGTTGCTACGTCTAGCATGAACCTACAGGGAAGCCTACAGTCAGCCAGGGAGCATGGGCAACTTGTCTGAGGCTTACCCACTTCCCAAAAGGTCACAAGCTACAGGCCTGCTGACAGTAAGCTACATTACCTTCCATTTATTCACCAGGCATCAAGAAACATGGTGACTCATCTGAAGTCACTCATCGGAAGACTCCAGGGGCTCTGACTCATGGACCTTCCAGCAAGAATCCTCTCTGGGAAAGGATGTGTGATCACCAGGCAGATGAGCAACCTCCTGACCAGGCTGAGGCCTCTTGAAACTTTCTCTTGATACCCACACTCATAAGAGAAAGAGCCACAACCATGGTCACCGTGCCGGCATCCTGTGACTCTTTTGTGGCCAAAGAACACTGGTCTTGTACTCTAGCTGCTCGTAAACTACCAACACACACACACACACACACATACACACACACACACATACACACACACACACACACATACACACACACACACACACACACACACACACACACACACACCTGTAGCAGGAATGTACATCAATGCTGAGCAGGGGCCCCGTGGGGAGCAGGGCTGTGTGTGAAAGGCAGCAAATGACAGCCTCGGGAGATAGTATTAGACTTCATTTCCTTTTCAGACACCTTGACACTAACATATTTGGGCTAGCCTGCTGTCTCTGACTTTGTTCAGTGACTGCATGAAGTCTCCTTATGGGAACCAATGACAGCCTTTCTCTGTTACCCAGAAGTCAGCTGCCGGCACATGTGTATCTCTGCCACTATTGCTTGGACACACACACACCAACATAAAAACAAACAAGACCTTAGGTTTGATGTCATAGGCAATTAACCAGGTTGAGGTGAGGATGATTACAGGCAAATCTCAAAAGGCACTGCCCTCAAGTGAGACTGTTTGTAGCTGAAGGGACTCCACTTTCTTCTTCCCTTGATCCGTATAAGAGTCTGGGGGTGTGGAAAAGCATGTTAGCTGACGGGCGGGGGGGGGGGGAAATAAAGACTCTAGGAGCCTGAACAAAGCAGAATATGGTCTCTTCTCAGGTCCTCAGGTTCCAAAGGCTGGGTGATTTCAAAGAACTCTAAAGAATGGGTCAGGAAAGGGAGAGAGAGAGAGAGAGAGAGAGAGAGAGAGAGAGAGAGAGAGAGAGAGAGAGAGAGAGAGAGGAAAATTACAGGTGAGGCATCCTGGCCATGAAGGAGGTCTATTCTAGTAGAAAGGCTGAATTAACTTCCCAGCCCCATCTTTGGAGGCTCCAGCTGAGGCCCCAGCATTCAAGTCAGATCTGATGGCTCCAGCTGAGGCCCCGCATTCCAGAGCCTGGTAGTCAGGAGTGCTTGGGAGCTGTAATGGCAGCTGGTGACTCAGCCCTGATGGGAAAGCTAGGTCCCCTCCTTGGGGTCACTGGTACACTCAGCCCAGAGCTCCAAAGGAACTCTTTCAAGAAACCCTGGGCTGGCAGCCTCTTTCCCATGATAAGCATACCACAGTCTCTCTGATGTTTGTCAGTCCAGATAGTCTTTCTAACTAAAACAAAACAAAACACCACCATCAACAACAGGAAAAAAAAAACACAACGGGGGAGGGGGCAACAGCAGCTTAGGTCTAATCTGCCTTCCTTAGTCATAGGTCTGCATTCCTGGATTCAGTCAACAATGTACCAAAGACATTCAAAATGTGCTGAGAGTCTGGTCTGCAGTTGGTGCCTTGCATCAGAGCCAGCACACTCTACCCACCCAATCCCAGATTATCTGGAGGTATGCCTGTGTGTCTGTCCTATCGCCAGTTCCTCACTGCCCCAGTTACTTCAATCCCTGAAGCTGTGCAGAGACCACAATGTGTCAGTGTCACTAAATGTGTGCTGTTCAGAGGCTGGGCATGTAGCTCATTGACAGAGCAAGTGCTTAGCGTGCTTTAACCCTCATTTTAAATATGTATGCACCAGTGTATATGTGGCTCTGCACATGAATATGGTGTTGATGGAAGCTGTTGGTATTTGATACCCATAGAGTTGGAGTCGTAGGCAGATGTGGATGCTGGGAACCAAACTCAGGTTAGACCTTGATTTAATCCCCAGCACACACAGACACACAACACACACACACATACACACACACACACACACACACACACAAGTAGAACTAACTCGCTGTATTTCTGAGTACCAAGTGCTGGGCAGTATGCCCTTGCCTTCCAAGAGAGAAGATCAGAAAATCAGTGTGTGAAGTGGAGTAGCCTAAGAAGTTGTGGTCCTCACCCTTTTTCAGTGTTGCATTTTTAGTATTTAGACCAGTCAGCTACTGAGTCCAGTGCCAGAGTTTGGTGTGAATGGTAGCGTTCTGAGGAGCATCCATGAAACTAAGGGCTCCCATGTCAGGGTACAAGACTTCTGAAGAGGCTTGTTTTGAATATGGAGAACCTAGCAGGAGTAGAGATCCTGGAGGAAACAAAGAAAGGTGGGCTGGGAACAGGGCAGGGTGATGAGGTGGGAATAGTGACAGATTTAGTGGATGAGGCTAGGCAACCTCAATCCAGCCCAGGAATGACCGAGAGTCTGAGGGTTGTCACAGCAGAGTATCATGGCTGAACCTTGTTTTGGAGACATCCCTGTACATTCAGGGTTCGGTGGGGCTCACAGGGCACACAGGGCTGGAGATAACGGGTCAGCTAGGGAGATAATCCCAACTCTGTGAATAGGATGTGATACCCAGTGACTTAGCTGCAGAGATTGGCAGGAAGGCCCAGATCCAGGACACTGAGACACATAATGTATCCTTTGGTAGTTTAATGATTCTATGGGATGTACAAAGAGTCCAAGGCAAGTCCTTGATTAAGTAGATAGGGGTGATGACATCATTCCTCAGAATAGAGACTTTTGTCGAATAGATATTTATAAGAAGCAGTTGAGTGGCTCGAGTAAAGTCTGCTTAGCATACATGAAGCCATGGGTTTGACCCCCAATCCTCCCCACAGAATGATGAGCTCGGCAAGGACAGGAGTGGGGTTGCACTGAGCACCCTGCCAGACTTGATTCTCATGTGGGTTAACTGTGGGGAGACACCTTTCATCCAGTGGGTATGTTCATAGACTGGGCAGTTTCTGCAGGCAAACAAGACGGTTATCATATGCAAGTGTAGGAAGAAACCACCTTTGATGATGGCTATGTACAAGGTAGTCTGTGAAGGAGATAAGAGGTTACCTGGGAGAGAAGGTGTCACTGGGCTGGGAGCAGGGATGTATGAATGCGTATAAAATAAATAAATAAATAAATAAATAAATAAATAAATAAATAAATAAATACTATAGTGTGAAAAATTCTCAACTATCCAATAGACAGTTCTTCCTACCAAAAAAAATTTCCTTAATTTCTTGGTTTTTTGAGACATGGTTTCTCTGTATAGCCCTGGCTGTCCTGGAACTCACTCTGTAGACCAGGCTGGCCTCGAACTCAGAAATCCACCTACCTCTGCCTCCCAAGTGCTGGGATCAAAGGCGTGTGCCACCACTCCCTGCCCTCAATTTCTTTTTATAGGTGGGAAATTTGTTTTACAAACCAGTGCCAATGAATTTCTAGGCTTAAGCTTGAGCTTTATTCTGCTTCCTTAATTTTAAGTCAACCTCCCTTTTCTGTTCTACAGAAGCATTGTGGTGGTGACACGCACTTAGTTGTCACTTTCCTTCAGGCTCCCCTGGCCTTGTACGGTTTCCCTATGCCTTTGTTTTTAAATGACCTGGAACAGTGGTTCTCAACCTGTGGGTCACAATCCCTCCAGCAAACCTGTCTCCAAAATTATTTACTTCATGGTTCATAACCACAGCAAAATAACAGTTATGAAGCAGCAACAAAAATAACTTTATGGTTGGGGGTCACCACAGCATAAGGAGCTGTATTAAAGGGTCTCAGGAAGGCTGAGAACTCCTGATCTAGCTGGTTTTGGGGGAGTAATAGTCAAATATTTATAGAATTTCCTTTAGTTTGGTTTGATAATTTTCTCACAGTTCTCTCTGGACTTGGGAGGGAGACCCCAGAGGTGAAGTGACATCAAGACACATCATGAGACCTATCAAGGTAGGGACTGTCAACACCCTGTGGGTGTTAATATTGATCGGATGAGTAGGTGTTGTCTGTCTTCTCCCTGTCTGCACTATACTCTTTGGAAGGAAGCCACTGGACACATGCCATTTTGAAGGGGCAGAAGTTATGTCCTGCCTCCTCAGGAGGGGATACTCAAGAGTTTTGGATCTCACCCTGCATTTGTTGCAAGAAAGCATCTCTTCAGCTTTCTTTTAGACAGTTTCAAAAACACATAGTCCTGTTAAGCATGGAGTCTGATTCTAAGACAACTTTAATGGGACTTAGCATTTCTGAATTTATCTACTGGGGCTGGAGAGTTGATGAATCAGTGGTTAGACATACTAGCTACTCTTCCAGAAGGCCCAGGTTTAATGGCCAGCACCCACACAGCAACTCACAGTGATCTGTGATTCCAGTTCCAGGGGACCCAACTCCATCTTCTGGCCTCTATAGGCATTGGGCATTCATGTGGTGCACAGATATACATGCAGGCAAACCACTCATACACATAAGAATATATCTTAAAAATATTTAAATACGGGCTGGAGAGATGGCTCAGCCAAAAATATTTAAATGTATCTAAGTGTGCACAGCTCTAAAGGACTACACGGTAAAATCATAACATGCTGGTCAGGTGACTCAGCTTCTGATCTGGAGGTTCCCTTGAAGCAACCCTGAGTGGATGTTTTCCAGGATCCCGCCTGGCAAACACTCATGCTTGTGTGTCTCGCGCTAGTGCCTCGTGTGTGGCTGGTTTAACCACACAGTCAGGCGGAAGTGGCCTTTACCTCCCCCAAAAAGAAGGTATCAGAGGAAATATTTGAGAAGTAGAACTCGAGATATTTTTTCTATTTAACACAAAGTCCTTCCTTGTTCCCCGAAGAGCAGTCATTGGCACCCACCAAAAGTGGTCTTGCAAAGAAGAGTTAGTGAGAACAAACATCACATGGCTGTGGAGAGGAGCCAGAGTCCCACACTCTGACAGTGGGAAAGAGGCCTGTTCTTTTTCAAAACTGGAACCCCAACAAGAATAACTGTCTTGGCAGAACCCCAACAAGAATAACTGTCTTGGAAGTCAGGAAACACACTACTTATATTGTTGCGTAATAAAATTTTATAATGTTAATTTAAAAAAATCATTGTACCCTGATAAGATAAGAACCTGCCCCCCCCATCCAATTCCCACGGTGGCTATGTCTCCCCGCTCCCACAATCCCCTGCCTCTTCACAAATAAACTGTTTTTCTCCCTCACATTCTTCTCCTTATTGCCTGGACTTTGAAGTCCAATGTCATGTAAACATTAACTTGCTTCTTAAATAAAACCACAAAAAGCAAGCTGCAATCTGAGCATATAACTCACATTTCCCACAAGCTCTAAGGAGTCTGATTTCTCTCCCAGTGTGTCTCAACTTCACAGGATTTATTTGGAAACAGTCTTCCCTTATTTGTTATCGAAGAGTTTGGCAAAGAATAGTCACAAGAGATGAATTATCGTGGTATCGCCCACCATTTCCTTTTAAATGTAGTCAAGTCCCAAACGACTGTGGACTTAAAGAGAAAGCATGCTAAATAGCAGTACAAATGGTTAAAGGAGATGGGGGTGGGGCGAAAAAGAGGGGACAAAAACATAGACTGAATGTTAGAACTTTAGGTTTCCTTTAATTTCTGGAATAACCCCTGCCATCTAAGGTGGTGCATGTGTCCCTTCTGCTGGTTCTGAGCCAGAGACTACCTGTGTCACCAACAATCATTTGCTTGTTTGCTTTTAATACACTTATGAGGATCACGAGTCCAAACTCCCCTGGCGAACGCTTCAATTCAGCCTAGCACGCATATGCTCCATCAGTGAAATCTACGGGAAACCGGTATCAAAGGGGAGGGTTGTTTCCTTCTGAATTCCCTACAGAGATGTTTTCAGACTTTCCCATACATTATTTTGATGGCCTCTCCCAACATGGTAGTCTGAAATGATAGTGAATTTTCCTAACGTGGGGTGTTTTCATGTTCTATAAATTGTTCTCCGGGCTGCTGAAGAAGCAGTCTTAGCCTTGAGATTTTGACTGTAAATGCGATACTATTTTTTTTAGCATTCCCTTCTCCATCCAGTGTCTGTGCTGTTCAAAGAGAACTTTCTGGACCTGAATTGTGTAGCTGTATGATCTGAAATACATGAAAGGCTGATACTAAAAGGAAATGTGTGTGTGTGTATTATATATATTTGATATATATACATATATATATATACACATATACAGCAAATTTCCTTTTTTTTCTCCTCCTGAACTGCGTTATTTTTCCTTGATACATGCTTAAATAGATGAAGCGCTTGCCAAATTACTCTGTGGTTAATCTCTCTCAACAGCAGGAAGCCTAGTGCATTTCCTCCACGCACCATTTCTGATGAGCTGACCTTTTCCAAATGCCAAATGGAACAGTTGGTTGGAGTCAACCCTACTGTCTCCGCCGTCAGCTCCCATCTATCCCCCAAAACACAGGTTTGCTGACCCGAAACAAATCTTGCTTAGCTCATTTCCTTTGGAAGATCGGCAGAGACACAGAACAAAAGACTGCTAACATTAGAAAGAAGTTCTGACTGTATCTTGAAGCATGATCACTACTGTTTACACAGAAGCACTAAAGACTATGTTCCGTTTGTCATTCTTTTATCCTTTATCATTTTGCAAAGTGATGTCAGATTGAACTATTCTGGGCATTAGTGATAATGCACCTGGCTGGTTTGGAAAACAAGATGGCCAGCAACATGTTTCTCTAAACAGCGCTGGCATCTTCCCACTCACACCTGGCCTCCAGTCCTTTCTCCCTCCTCTCCCGAATGCATATTGAACACCAGTGTGTCAGATAAGCACCACTGGACACTGATGAACTGACGGCAGCTAAACTCTAGGACTCTGTGAAGCTTAGGCTGTTGATTTAAAATCTTTCCTTCTTGCCTGCCAAAAACTCATTTAGAGAAAAAGACACCATCGGAATTCCTGGCAAAGAAAGCCAACACGGAGAGCTTTTGCTGAGCTAGAGGCACGCCACCAACCTTTAGCTGTCGTAGCTCATCTTCTTCCGGGACTGGCTATGCCAACATCCTTCTGTTCTCCAAGAACTGGCTCTGGGGGAGTTAGTCTCCCTCCATCAATAACCTTAGATAGGAGGTTTGAATGGACATCGATTGGCTGTCACCCGGCGAATCCAGAAAAGCTTTCTAGAGAACTCAAGTGCTCACTCTCGTCTGATGCAGCCGCCTGAGTCCCCACCTACAGAGCCCTAGCA
Source organism: Grammomys surdaster (assembly GCF_004785775.1). Taxonomy (NCBI): domain Eukaryota; kingdom Metazoa; phylum Chordata; class Mammalia; order Rodentia; family Muridae; genus Grammomys; species Grammomys surdaster. The sequence goes on from NW_021621048.1 coordinate 6,839,010, forward strand.
CAAACCACAAATGTACAGGAAACTGGGGAAAATCAGATAAAGAAAACCATTACATGACACACATACGGAAGGGAAACAGTTAAGAATTAACTCAAATTAATTTAAGGTTAGGAGAGCAAGTGGCGCAACGGTTTAGTTAATAAGAAGCTACTCACCAAAGCTGTCAAATGACTAAGGGCTCTCAGGAATATATCAAGGAGCAGGTGGCTAGACAAAGAGACCTACGACAAAGATAAATCCCCGTGGGAACCGGTAGTGCCTGCTGCATGACGGACGGAGAAGGATTTGTTTGTATGTCCGTCTATCCATATGTACATCTGAACACATACATTTGTAGATCCACTCATCAAATGCTTACTGAGTACCACCATTACAGAAGATAGTATTGGGTATATTGAGGTTAGTGGAAATGCATGTTTTTAGGGAACTTAAAACTCACCAGCATGCTGAAAGCTTGTAGACTATAGGGAGGGATTGTGGTAAGAAGGTAGTGCTGGAACCCAGACTTGATGGCCTTGCCTAGCTCCTTTGGAATATCAAGGCTGAGTGGAATAACCTATCATCTACTCTGTAAGCTTCTACGTTTTAGGTTGGCAGCAGCATCTTATCCTTGACTGTCTGCAGTTGCCTGTGGATAAGCTTTGTGAATTGCTGATTCCCTCACTGTCTTGACTGCTATAGATTCAGTTCATACCCACAGGTTTCCCAAATCAGCATCTACTCAATGTTTTCTGCCTGATACCCAGATGTTTATAAGATTCCACCAAAATCCCTAACCTAGCCTATTTAGAGTTCTTAGACTATATGTATTTTTTTCTTTTGGGGGGAGTTTTTTCAAGACAGAGTTTCTCTGTGTAGCTCTGGCTGTCCTGGAACTCACTCTGTAGACCAGGCTGGCCTTGAACTCAGAAATCCACCTGCCTCTGCCTCCCAAGTGCTGGGATTAAAGGTGTGTGCCACCACTGCCTGGCTTAGAGGAGTCAATAAACCGAGACAAGGAAATCCAAATTTGAGACCCTGTGTCAGGCATACAGTATAGTCCAGAGGCATAAACAGGAAACCTGCTGCTTCTAAGACTCAGAATTAGCCAGTTGATGGGCATGCACCTTTAATTCCAGCCCTGGGGAGGCAGGGCAGGTGGATCTATGATTTCAAAGCCAGCAGAGCAGAGATCCAGGACAGCAGGGCAGCAGAGAAACCCTGTCTCAACAGACAGACAGACAGACAGACAGACAGACAGACAGACAGACTCAGATCTCTCTGAGAATTCAGGCTGGATTATGGATTAGAGATAGGTTTGCTGGTGAGAGTAAGGGACTCTTTGTAAAGAAAAAAGGAAAAAGAGCATTTAACCCTGATAAGCAGGTATAGAACACATAACTACTCAGAAGAGCTAAGGGGAAGAGTTATTGCTGTTATTAGTTAGCTATCTGTTGCTATGACGAAATAACCCACAGAAATCAATTTACAGGAGGAAAGGGTAGCATTGGCTTGTGATCTCAGAGGTTTGGGTCTGTGATCACTTGTCTCCATTGTTTCGGGGCCAGTCTGAAAGCAGACCGTCACAGTGGGAAACACATGGTAGAGCACAGTTACTCATCTCATGGTGGTCAGGAAACAGAAGGAGAAAGAGAAGTGGCCAGAGTCCTAACAAATGCTTAAAGCATGCCCCTGATAAACAGCTTCTTCCACCCAGACTCCCTCCTGCCCACCCCCTCCTAAAAACTCCAGTGACTGAGGGGATCCAGTCTTCAACACATGAACCTCAGTGCTACGCGGAATGAGAGATGAATGGCTTATCTCCCGGCCTGTTTGGGAGGAATATGCTGTGGACAGACATGTGGTATGATTTCCTTTGTTTGCTGATTTTTTTGTTTTTGATCACATACTGTGATCTAGATGGTACTGAAGAGAAACTGACAGATAAATGTGACACAATCCATTTCCTTTTGGAGCTCACAAGTACAAACTAGTAGACAACGACGCAAAGCTTAGGTGAAACCAGATTAGGTTTCTGGTAAAGGATGCCCTTGCAACTTTAGAACAGGGTAAAAATCCAGAGTGTTCCAGAAAACTAAGGGTCAATACTATGGATGAAGATGAGTTCTGGAGAACAAGACTCTTTCCAAGTTGGGAGTGGGTGAGAGGACATTGGGCTCTCCTTAGAGGAAAGGAAAAAAGTTTCAGGCTAGCCTGCCATGAGTACTTCAGCCTTGTTGAGAAATATCACTCTCTTTGTTAGCTAGCAAATCCCCTACAGCTAGGATTACAGGCATGTGCCACCATGTTTGGCTTTGTGTGGGCATTCTTTTAAAGGAAGTAGAGAGCCCAGTAGTTACTGGCTTTCTCTACTAAGAGGACACCCAGAGAGCAAGAATGTGCAGAGAAGGTTGTTCTGAGCTAGTGTCACCCAAAATTTGTATGTTGGAGTTTTCTCAGTCTTCCTGAATGTGCCTGTTTTTGGAATAGAGCCTTCAAAGAGATGGCCGAACTAAACTGGGCTATTAAGGTGGGTCCTGAGGATAGCAGGGGCTGGCCTTTTATTATTTATTAATTTCATTATTGTATGAGGACTGACCTAGGGATTCATACATGCTAGGCAATCTCCCTACTACTGGTCTATACCCCCCATCCCTTTTTACTTTATGTTTTGAGACTAGGTCTCACTAAGATACATTTATCTCTGTATCAAATACTTCAAAGCAATGACTTCTTTCTGTTTTGTTTTACACAAGGTCTCATTATGTAGCCATGGCTGGCCTAGAACTCACTAGAAAGACCAGGCTGCCCTGAAACTTGCTTGAGATCTACTTGCCCTCCCTCCCAAGTTCTAGGATTAAGGGTGTGTACCACCACGCCTGGCTAGTTCTATACCTCACTGTTTCCTTTGTATTGTCTTTCTATTTCTTTTCTTTTTATTATTTGATGTGTATGAGTGCTTTACCTGCATATGTATTCGCACATCACATGTATGCCTGGTGTTCACAGAAGCCAGGAGAGGGTGTTAGAGCCCCTGGGACTGGAGTTCCAGACAGTTTTGAACTGTCACATGGGTTCTGGGAATTGAAATTGGGCCCTCTGGAAATATTCTTAACTGCTGAACTCTTAACTCTCCCCAGACCTCCTTTATTTGTTTTTTAAATGCACAGGGTTTCTTAACTTTTCTGTTATGTCTGATCTTTAGTCAGTCTCAAGCAAGCATGTAAGTTTATGAAGTAGTTATGTGGTCAAACATTTACTGACATCATGAGTCTGATTAAAATGATTGTTTGCTTTTCCATGTAATTTATTAAAGACAAAAGTGTCCTTTTGTTTTTACACAAAGCATCAGATCTTGGTGGCACATTTGATACTGCAGGATTGGGCATAGTCACTCTTTTTCAGGTTGGTTGATACAATTCTGGCTTTACCATTGTCAATGCTAAAAATGTCATTTTGAATAAACACATAGTACAAAAACAGCAGAAGCATGCTTATGGCAAAGTGTACATATCATATGTTCAGAACCAAGGCTTTGGTGCTCGCCCAAATGCACCCACACAGGCAAGCCTGCCAGAACCATGTGGCATTTCTTATACATTTGATTTTTACATGAATTTTGGTTGCTGTGCCTTCAGAGACCTTCAGCTATTGCCAAATGACCAACAATTTAGTTATAATATAAATGGCGTCATGACCCGCAGTTTAACTGAGACCTAAGGGGCTTGGGATTTAGCTCAATGGGTTTTGGAAGTTAGGGTTTAGATGTCTTTATGATTTCCTAAAATGAGTTTAGATTCAGAGTGTGGCTGAAGGCAGAACTGCTAAACTGACTACTTACTCAACTCTTTTACTGAGGAGTTTAGATGGGATGAGGGGTAGATCTTGATGTCTTCTTGACTCTAACAGGGAGATGTACTAAGACATATACTTTTAACAGCGTGACTTGTTTCTAATGAAGAGAGTGTGGCAGGCATTACGGAGTGTGACTTGCAGATCATAATTACATCGAGGGTTCCATCTTGCTTTGGCTTTCCTGGATCACATGATCTGGGTAAAACTAGCTTTTACTCAAAGCCTGATGGGAGGCCCTATGGTCAATACCGAAGGCCTTGTGTCAACAACCATGTAAGTTCACCATCTTGGAAGCAGAAATTAGAACCACTTGGGTATTTCCAAAGTCTCAACACAGAGAAACTACCAGGATAAATATTTGTTGTCTTAAGTCGCTGTGTGTGGGGTAAAAAGACACACAGGAAAAGACGGAGGTACACGGTGCCCCGTTTCATTATTCATTTCCTGTATTTTAAAAATTACATTTTCCAACTTTTGCTTTATGAATACTTCCTACTTTGACACACAGACGATTAGAGAGTCATGTCTTTAAGGTTCAGATCTTAGTAAAATGAATACAGCTCATTCAGGACATTTTAAAGTACCATCAGCTTTCTAGGTCTTATTTCTACAAGTCAAGAGTGCAGCTGCAGACACAGTTCAGTGCCTGATTCATTGATGCCAACGTGTCAATGGTCACGTTTATCCACCACTTAAGATGTAAATACATATATCTAAAATTTCTTTCCTCCAGAGGATGAAAACAAGGTCTGTCCTTCCTCCTAAGGTCCCAATGACCCACTGAGATACAATGCTGCCAAAGTTCTCTCTGGGGAACCAGTGAGTTCACAGGCTTACTTACAGAAAGTAGGGGCAAGGGGTTCCTTACAGGGATGAAGGGTCTCCTCCCCTAAAGGCTGCACCTGGAATGATTTTACCCATCAGGGATGAGGCCTACCCTGAAGTTGCATAGATGGAGCCCTCTTCCCTAATCTTGCCAGGCTTAAATACTCCAGCCACTCCCAGAGGCCACATGCCACTAAGGCAGAAGTGCATGTAACAAATTGGTAGGGAGCAACTGGATATTCAGGAGAGGGTCTTGTCATCCTCCCCAGCTCTCCATGAAGGGATATAAGCAGTCAACAAACCCGATTGTGGTAATCCTTTTGTATGGGGGCCCAACTAAACTTCCCAAGACAGAAGACATACAACAACAACAGCAACAGCAACAAAAATAACTTTTTTTAAAAAAATGCAAATGCCATTATTACTGTGAAAACAGGTTTCTTTTTCCTCTTCCTTTTTGTGAGTGGGGATTTGAGAAAGGGTTTCATGTACCCTGGGCTGATGTTGAGCCTAGTATGCAGACAGGGATGCCTTAAAAGGTGTTATCTTCCTGTCCTCCAAGCGCACATGCTGGGATTACATCCAGTTCCTATAAATAGCTTAGACCATGTTGATACTAAAAGGGTCTGAGAGACCTCCAGAAGGTTCAAGAAAGAAAGCAACATGTCAGTACCTCTGAGAAGTCTATTCTTCGTGACTGACTACAGGATTGTGTCCTACGATACACTGTCTCATAGAACAGTAGCAGTGATTGTAGCTCCCTAAGAGTTAGAACAGTAGCAGTGATTGTAGCTCCCTAAGAGTTAGGGACCAGTGTACCTGACTTAGGAATTTAGGGGAAAAAATTACTATGGGCTGTATAAACATTCACAGTTCTGGACAGGGTTTACCACTTATTGGTACAATTATCCAGCATGTGCAAGGAACTGGGTTTAGGACCCCAGGATGCAGAGGAAAAAGCCAAAAGCATTAATGGCAATGCATAATGGGCCAGGCCTATAATCCCAGTATTCAGGAGGCCAGCCTTATCTACTCAGTCATATATAAAGCATAAGTGAGGGGCAGGGTGGTATGTGTTTTTAACCTGAGTGCTTGGGAGACCAAGACAGGTGGATCGTTATGAGTTCAAGACTAGCCTGGTCAGCTATGGCCAGCTCAGGATAACATAGTGAAACAGAAAGAAGGGAAGGAAGGGAAGGAGGAAGGGAGGGAGGGAGGGGAAAAGGAAGGAGGGAGGGGAAAAGGAAGGAGGGAGGGGAGGAGGGAGGAAGGGAGGGAGGGAGGAAAGAATTCTAATGAGAACAACGCGGTGTTAGCTTGTCAGTGACGCGCGTTCGGCTTCATTCTCTCTCACGATCATTGTTTAACCTTCCCATTTTCCCCTATTAACTTTCAGTCCTTCTCGCGTCCTGTAGCTTCCTCATAGTCGGCAGCAGCGGGGAGTGGGGTGGGGTGTGATCCGTAAGGGCTGGCATGCTTTGAGGGGGAAAGATGTAAAAAACAAAACCAAAAAAGGCTGGGGTCCCGAATAGGTTAAAGTCTGAGGAATGACACTGAGTGGACAGTCTTAGCAAGGAGACTAACAACCTCCAGAACCCCAGGTATTCGCTGGTATGAACTGGATGGGCAGGGCCACAGAAAATTTATCTTCCACAGGAAAACATGGTCGGGAGCCACGGTACTGTTCACATTTGTTCCTACAGCCTGCAGCCACAGCGGAAGCTGCAAGAGAAGAACCGTGACACGTGACAGCCTACAGATGTGCCTGGAGGTTCAAGATTGTCACTTCTTTCAAGAGGGAGACTGGCCGCAGATAAGGAGGAGCTGAAACTATGGTCTGTTTCCTACGGGACCAGCAGGGAAAATGGAACCAGCCTGAGCAGCCTCAGAACCATATCAGGCCATTCTAACAAAGCCTGGCTTTCTGTGACTCACAACCGACCCCTGGAGGCCGACACCCTTCAAAGGCCCCAGAGGGTCCTACCTACTGCAAAGCTTCTCTTTCCGCTTTCTACTTAAGGCTGTCCTAGGGGAAGCGGAGTTGGTGGGCGGGGGCGAAGCTTTCTGGGAAATTCAGCCCTTGTCGAAAGGCTTCTGGGAGTTGTAGTTCCTATAGGTCCCTGTACGCAAGCATGCTTCTGTTTTTCCCGGGTTGAGACTTCTATTGCTCTAGAATCCTCGAAAAGATCATGGTTTCTAGTTCTTGGAGACATATGATCTGATGGATTCATAGCAGAAAATGAACTTTCGATATATGTAATATAATGCTACACTTGTGTTTTAACGGATTACTGTGCACTACTTTGCTGAATTGTGCCTGACTCATGTTCCCACCTATGTAATTTTAAAATGTCTTTGTATATGACTTGCAAGAAGTCTGATATGTAACATGATGGAGGAATTTTAGAAACTTTTTCTGTTAGATTTTGTTTTAATGCAAACACTTGTAATTTTTGTCTAACAAAAGTCTTTGTGTTGTCAAACCCTAAGTAAAAAAGATTTGGAGAAAAAATTAAGATTTTTTTACGGGCTAATGATTTTTTAACGGCTATACAATGTTTATGGCTATTAGTGACACCTATAGTTTGTACTGTACTATGATATATTTTTATAAATATACATACAAATGAGGCTGTACACTAAGGTTACACACAAACTAATATTCCAAAGACTTTTATAATTGTCATTATTGAAGGATAATGTCAGTATTCATAAACTCAAAACATCTAATTATCTAATTTTATGATCTTTCCTTATCCTAGGCCAAATTTTTAAAAAAGACAATTGGATAAATTAACAGTATATACAATTGTTTACTTTGGGCATAACATTTTATAGCAATCTGTGGATTATTTCTTAAAATCTAGGTGAGCTATGAAAATTTTATATAGGTACAAGAGGCTTTAAAAGTAAATCTTATAAGATCAATGTGACTATCTATAGCTTCAAGAATGTTTATATGATTTTCTACCTACCTATATTCATTATGTGTATATGTATGTGTCTGCATGAGCCTATGTGCACTGTGTGTAGGAACACCAGAGAGCCACAAGAGGGCGCCAGATACCTGGAACTGGAGTTACGAACTTCTCTATCCTGGCTATGGTCACTCATTTTTGGCTCCAGGATAAACTCTGTCTTGCTCTTTTTGAAGGGAGACCTGTGTTCTGCATTGACAATGCAGAATGCCTTACCAGGCTGGAGTCACATAAAATCATTTTTGGTCCAAGTGTGCTCCCATTATGAGCCTCATTTCTGGGCAGTAGCATGACTCAAACACTGTATTCTAAGCAGAACTACTCTTCACATAAAGGGAGTAGACACTGATCATATAGAAAGTCCTACTGCTATGCTTTAGACAGTGGCAATAACTAAACTACCTTGTCTTGTCACTGGCCAAACTTTTTGCAAAATTCTAACTCTAAAATATGTTCTTGTTGGTTGTGTTTTGTATTTTCCTTGCAATTTTTATATCTGTTATCTGTTGATATTATATAAAGAAAGAAGAGAAAGAAGAACCTCACCACTTTCAATTATAAATTTAGTGTATTTAACAGACACTACAAGAGGCTGGACTTAGTACTGACCTTTAAAGAGAAAGCTCCCAGCCTACAGAGGCGGAAAAATGGCCTAGAAGCAAAGAACTCTGCCAGGTGCACCAAGAACTGGGAATAGTGCCCAGGTGAACTTAGCCCAGTCACCTTTGATTCTAGACTCCCAGGTGCTTAAATTTGGCTACCACAAAAGAGCTTTCGACACTAGCTCCTCTACCTGCCACTCCCCCCTCCCCGCCAACACAGACACATACACACAAGTGTGATCTGACCAATCTGAAAAAAAAAAAAAAAAGCAGTTTCCTGGTGATGAGGGGCAATCAAAGCCAAACCCCAAGGTGATTTATCAGATTGTCTTCAGAGAACACAATTCAGAGAAAAGGGGAGAACTGTCGTAGTCAAAATAGAGTTATTTACGCCAGTCCTTCCCAAAGTTACTGTATCAGTTACTTTTCTGTTGCTGTTACATTACACCATGACCAAAGCCACTGGAGGAAGAGAGAGTTTACTGTGGTTCATGGCCCCAGAGGGATTAGAGTCCCTGGTGGTGGAATGAGGCATGGCAGCCAGAAGCAGGCATGGTGGCAGAAGCAGGGACTTGGGGGCTCATATCTGGAACCACAAGCAGGAAGCAGAGGGCAGTGAGCTGGACGTGGTGGGAGAATTAACTGTCAAAGCCTGCCCCCAGTGACACTCCTCCTCCAGTAAGACTGCACCCCCAAAACCTCCCGAAACGACTCTTCCAACTGGGGGCTACATGTTCAAATGCCTGAGACTGTGGGAGATATTTCTCATTCAAACCACCACAGTGACTAAAGTCAAAATGCTACAATAGGAGTAACGAGAGTCGAAAGAAAGTCCCATGCACTCCTCTGCCGGCTGCTGGGTTATCATCAAGGAACTGGTATGCTGGGAGAAGGGAAGGCTGTGTCAGCTGGAGAAGGAGTGTCCAGAAAGAGATCTCACCAGTTCTGAGCACGTCAGAAGACCTTGTAGGAGACACTGGGACTGAGACAGAACAGAGTAAATGATCTGAGGGACCACATCTCACTATTGTCTAATTGAGCCTAGTTGTTGGGGCTGCCAGGGCCCAGGTTCTGACCCAAGCAGCTATTAACTGAGAGGTTATAGGGGGTAAAAAAGGAATCTTAGGGTTGAAGAGATGGCTCATCAGTTGAGAGCACTTGCTGCCCCTGCAGAGGACCTATGCTTGGTTTCCAGCACCTATACGGTGGCTCACAGATCCACCGTAACTACAGATCCAGATGGTTTGGTTCACTCTCTGGCCTCCACGGGCATGTGGATGCATGTGGTGCACAAACAGTCAGACTCTCTCACACATGCACATAAAATAAATCTTTTTTTTTTTTTAAAAAGGTAACCTAATGCATACTTAACCAGCTTGCTCATCATGGCTTGCTTAGCTTAGTCTCTGATAGAACCCAGGACCACTGTCCCAAGGATGGAACCACCTACAATGAGCTGGGCCTTCCCTCATCAGTCACTCATTAAGAAATGTCCCTATAGCTGGATCCTATGGAGGCATTTTCTCAATTGAGGTACCTGCTTTTCAGATGACTCTAGTTTGTGTCAAGTTGACGTAACACTAGTCAGCACATTAGTCTCCAGAAATCCATGTCTCACCTCATCCAAACCTAATACTTGACTTCTAGAAGAATTCTACTAATGTTGATGTTGGGGTTCAGTAGGCATCCCCAAATGGCTTTTATGGTCTTGAACAAGGGCTTGAGTGGAGACACACAATTGCAGTGGCAGAGGTTTAAGATACACTTCCATGGGAGGAGGCAGGTCTGACCAAAGGAGAATTCAGGAGTTCACTGCTGCACAAGGAAGGGGTTCTTATGTCATAAAATATGGGTTTGGGGGATCGTTTGCACAACACGGGATTTTCTCTGTATGCATTTGATGTCACCTAGAGGTGAAGGAACAGACTGATATTCTTTGCAGATTAATGAATTCGTTTTGGTGGCAGGGGTGGGGGTGGGGGTGGGAGTGTTGCTGGAATGTCTTGGGGAAGCCACCATATGATAGCCAGGAAATATGTGTCCCCTTTCGGGAGTTTAGTCTCATTATTAAAAGAAGTTAAGCATGGACTTGAGAAGGATAGGCTGATTTCACAACAGACTTCAAATTGGCAGTTAAGGAGACTAGGCTTAAGAACTGGGCAAGCCCAGGCAAGTCAATTACAAATAGAAAAAACCCCAGGTTCCAGGTTTCACACCCAATAATGCTTTTGGAATGCCTAGAGATAGAGTAAGACAAAGCTCATCTATCCATAGATTCTTCAGCAACAGTTTCAAGCCTTCACACCCTGATAATGGATCCAGAAGGCCTAGAGACACAGTTAGACAAAGCTCATTTACCCCAGAATTTCAATGTGCTTTAAATCAAGCCTGGGAGCTCACTTGGTTACCATTCTGTCTTGGTAATGGGAGACCCCAGCATGTTGGACTTCTTCAGAATAAAATACTCTTTGAGTGTGGGGTATCATTCTTCTGTGAATCATGGATGCTTACAGACTCAAAGGGATGCTTGAGACGATAGAGTCTGAGAAGAAAAACTCCCTGGCAGGCAAGCTTGACTCTGGCAGCTGCCTATTGGAGGAAAATGAAGACAGAAGGGTAAGAAGTTAGGTCTTTGAGATAAGTCATCATGGTGGTCATTCCAGGCAGGATGGAAGCCAGCATGGCGATCAGTCACAGGCAAGTCGTCAATCACATGGTGGGGAAGGGAGTTATAGAGAAAGAATAAGAATAGGGAACTCCAAAGTACCAGGGAGTTTAAAAGGATCTGGCTAGCATCCAAAAGAAAAAGAGAGAAGAAAAAGGAAAAGTTATGATCTCTGAATCAGGACTCAGATTGGCAGGCAGACCCAGGCAAACCTGAGGGTGGATGGTAGAGCCTGCACTCGGAGGCAGGAATCCTGGGAAGGAAAAGTACTTTACCTCTTAGGGGTAGTCTCTTAGCCAGGTCCTTAGCCTGCCCTACTGAGGTAACTTGTTTATTTTTAATATTTACATTTTTCCCAACATAACATTTTTATTGATTCTCTGGGAATTTCACATCATGAACTCAGTCACACTCACTCCCCAGTCCTTCCATGTCACCCCCCACCCTCGTAAGCTTAGATTTTTAAAAATCTACTTTGATTAGGGTTCTTAAATGCTTCAACCTTCCTTCTAGCCCACCCACCAGAGGTAGCAGGAGAAGATGGTTACTAGGGCAAGGGGATGTGGACCTGTTTAGAAATAGATCTTTGGGGAAGTTTTAATCTTCATTATCCAGGATAACAGCAGTCCAAATCAAAACATCACACATGAATCAGTAGCGGCAGTTCAGTCCAATTGGCAAACAACAAACAGGAGTCAGTAGCAATGGTTTGGTCCAGAAGAAACCTTGAGGCTCTGCTGAATCAGCACGAGTCCACAAAAGCGGCAAGAAGCAGCCAGAATACCACGAGAAATTCTTTGTCACTTTTCTCTCTACAAAGTCACAACAAGTGAAGGTCATGAAAGAGCAGTAAAGTGTGGCAAGGTGAACCAACGCCAGAGCACTGCCCACCGCCTGAAGGGTTACACTTACACGCTTTCTAAACATCACACATCCTCTCAAACATCCGCTTCAGCAAAACATCCCATGCCCTTCACCAGGCAGCTTCTAGAAAAACTTCTTCCTAGAGCTTCGTATATGGAATGTTGTTACACCCATCAGGTGAGAGTAAGACCACTCTAGAGTTTTTGAGCCAAATGTGAAGCAAGATTTATTAAATGCTGTCCAGGATGCTGGACGCTGACCAGGTCCATACCCAGGATTCCCAGAGAATAGCATTGGATTGCGTTGTTCAGGTGCTTCTAAAGGTGATACTCATAAGTCTACATCCCACCTTCGTCCAATCGGGAACAAGCATACACCCTGATGTACTTTCTCCCTATGTACCTCCTGCCTACGTGTGATCAAGTACATCCTGTGCAGTTGGGGTGACTAACCCAACTCCTATTTACAGAAGTGAAAACGTGTGGCTTGTTATCTAATACGATTGGTATCCCCCAGCATTCCAGGAAGCTGTCTGTCCTTGGGTAAGTGGGGCTTACAGGTTAGAGATATTTCTGTTTTATAGATCTCTTAATCACAGTAATTAAAACTTAAAACATAACTTTGCCCTCACAATGTCTCATCAGAATCTTAAGTCTCGACTCTGGTGTGCATTTTAATTATTAGAATGATTCATAGGCCACCTTCAAACACTAGAGGGTTTCTGCATCAGTGCCAGTGGCTGGATTTAGTCAGCCTCAGCCTTTGAATTTCCAAGCTTTCCTTTTTGGCAGCTGAGTTCCCCCACTTATGGTGATTCTGGACCCATTGCTCTAAGGCCTTCTCAATCACACTCTGACCTATCTCCTGCCTGGATTCCTTCATGAGCACTGTGGTTGGGGGTAGCGGAGGGAATTGAAGGATGGGGATCCATCTGCTATAACTGTTTCCGTGCTGTTGGGAGGAATAGTCTCTGCCTAAGTACTACCACAACATCCTTTATTCTACCCACTGGTCGGAGAAAGATCTGGATCCTGTGTGTCAGGAATTGGCTGGAACCTCCACGTCACAGTGAGTTCACTCTGGAACTGCTGTACCCAACAAGACACAAAAACAATTTGTTCCTGAACGTTGATCAGGTTCCCTTCCTGTTGTCTAGGGCCATCAAGCTTTGTAGTACAGCAATCCCACCTTTTAGCTTCTGAGTTTAGCAGTAAGATCCTGGGGCTGTACAAAACAGTGGTGGTTAGATGTTGACACTGTACTAAAACCAGAACAATCCCAAGAGGAAACCCAGTGGTGGGGTAGATTAAAAGGAAAGCAGTGAGATGTTGTAGAAGTTTCCAATCCCAGGTTGGGGTTTCTATCCCACCTTTGACCATTTAGTTCCCAGATAAAAGATGCACGCAACTTTTATATTTACAATTAAGCCTTAATCAGCACTAGAGCTAGGCAGATATCTACCCTCAATGCTACTAAAATCTATTTCCTATTGATAACCCTGAGTTATGACTTACTATGTTTCATCTGGGCTGTTCTTAACTCCTATTGGCCAGCCCATGGGGCCATGTTTTCTTAACTTCTAACCCACAGTATCTTTCTCTTCCTCCTCTCTGTCTTCTCTCAGTGGTTCTCTTCTGACCCCCCCTCAGGCCCGTGAACCCTAAAACTTGCTTATGTCACTTCTGCCCAACTGTTGGCTGTTGGTATCTTTATTTGCCAATCAGAAATAACTTGGGGGCAAGGTTACATAAGCTCACTTGGGTCTGTCTGCAGACTCTCTTGTCTCTGAGGCAACCAGGTCTTGGGGGCCCACACTTAGCATTACAACACACAGCAACAGGCCAGACCTCAACAGTGTGATGCTGTAATCATGGAATATATATTACACCAACATGCCAAAATAAAATAAACATAAAGTAATGTTACAAGTATGGATAGATTTATAAATAGGGCTTTTATTGGCACATTCTTTTGACCTGTTTGAACAGAACTGTTAAATCATTTAACAGTTTTCAAATGTAAGTTATCTTTGCCTTTAAAATGTTATTTGGGCTGTGGGGACTCAGGAGGGACAGACTTCATTTTAGAAGAAAACTCCATCAGTTCTTTCGGTCTGAGTGGAGTAGGTCTCTGTCCATCCTGAGAAGGTATCAGCAAATATCACAGGATATATCTTTGTAATTAAAGTACCAGTGTGTTCATGTACCAGTGTTCTTTCAGTTGCTATAGCTTATAAATGTCCTAGAGAGCTACATGTTCTCGTGTGTATGTAGGGACGCTATGAGTTGCTGCTAGGGACGCCCCCCTAATGCTCAGCTGGGGATTCTCCGTGTTATGCTTCATTAATAGAAGATGTATAGGCTGATTCCCAAGGCTGGGCTTAGCAGTAGTTCTTTTGCCTTTTGGACATCTCCCACCAACACTGCTTCCTATACAAGTTCATCTAGTAAGAACCCTGAGTTATTGATTAAAGGAGACAGCAGTGCCCTATTGTTGGAAAAAATTGATCATTTCTACATATTTTATCAAGAGTCACCCAAAGTATATGAATGATTATCTGTAGCTGCTTTGGTAGAAACTCATTAGGAATATTTGAGCAGCTTCCGTCTTTAAGGAGAACCATCATTATGGCCCGCTACAGTGACTTGTTACTGGAGTTGTTATGGTCAAAGCGTGGGCTCTGGCAAGCCTAGCAAACTAGGACTCTATCCATCCTAAGAAGCCAATTAAACAGAAAAGTGAAAAAGCAGAAAAAGGAGCGGGGTAGTGGGCACACACCTTTAATATCAGCACTCAGGGGGCAGAGGCAGGTGAATCTCTGAGTTCCAGACCAACCTGGTCTATATAGAGGGAGCTCCAGAACAGCCAAGGCAATATAGAGAAACCCTGTCTCAGAAGTGGCAGTGGGGCAGGAGGAGCAGAAAAAGAAAATTTTCAATATAGCCACATGGAGAAGGAAAAAAGGTCCAGTAATCCGTAAGCCCATCTTTGGGTTCCCCCCCAAAAATTTAGGTTTCTGTAGAAAGCAAGATGTAGCCATACGTAAACAGTCCTAGTCAGGATGTGGTCCCTAGCTAGACAGGGTCTCAGAACTGTATGAAATCTCTTTCAGGAGTCTAGTTTTCATAGGAGCTTCCAGTGTCCTGGGGCCCACAGTGTCAGTAGTCTGATGGTCAATGACAGGGCCACAGCAATTCTTCAGAATAGCTTCATTCCGGGCAGAACTGCTAGAGATTGCTCTTGGCAGAAGGAGTGATCATTTTTCCACCAAGGGAAGTTCTTTCCCAGTGCCCATGTCTCCCACAGCTACGGCAGGCGGTGTTGCCCCTCAGGGCTCTTTTCTGCCTGGGTGCCCCTGAGGGGTCATTTGATTATCTGTCTGGGAAAACACATTATTCCCTGCAGCTAAGGCAGTTAATTGGGCTTGCCCTTGTGTTTGTAATCACTTCCCCTGAGCTCTTTGAAAAGATACTTAGGTCAGTATCTTTCCCCATTGAAAAGATTAACAAGGGAAGGCAATGGAGTAAACTTAGTCTCCTCTCTACTTTGACTCTGTTGTAACTAGTTTTTAGTCAACTTGACATAGGCTGGAGTGGTTTTGGAAGAGAAAATCTCAGTTGAGAAAATGCCCTCACAATGTTGGCTTGCGGGCAAGACCATAGTGCATTTCTTTTATTATTATTTATTGAAGATTGATGGGGGAGAACCCAGTTCACTGTGGGGGTATCACCCCTGAGCTGGCAGTCCTCGGTGCTATAAAAAAGCAAGCTGAACAAGACATTTAGAGTAAGCCAGTAAGCAGCATCCCTCATCAGGTATTATTGCCTCCAGGTTCCTGTCCTGCTTGAGTTCCTGGCCTGACTTCCGCCAGTGGTAGACTGTTAACTGGAAGTACAATCAAAATAAACCCTTTCCTTTCCAAATTTCTGTTGGTCATAATGTTTATCACAGCAACAGAAACTCTAAGACACCTCAAAAGCCAAATTTAAAAGTTAACTTGTAGTGTCTGAGATCTCACTGTGACCTAGATAGCATCAACTGTCTATTTGACACAGTCCAGAATCACCTGAAAAAGGGAATCTCAATTGGGTAATTGTCTTTATTGGGTTTGTTATAAGGGATTATCTTGATGTTAGTTGATATAAGAGAGAGAGGGCTCGGCCCACTGTGGGTGGTATCACTCCCTAGGCAGGTAGTCTTGGACTGTGTAAGAAAGCTAGGTAAACATGAGCCCGTAAGTGAGTCAGCAGAGTTTCTCTATGATTCTTGCCTTGGGATTTCTTCTGACTTTCATCAGCGGAGGACTGTGACTTGGAAACGTAACCTGAAAAGACCTTTTACTCCCCTGAGTTACTTTTTGATAAGACAGTATCACAACAACAGAATGGTAACTAGAACACATTGTAGCTTCCTCCTACCACTGATGAAATGAGTACCTAGCAAAACTTAGGATAAATAACCTTTTATTATAGTAAACAGATATCTCTAAGTGTCCATCTCTCTCTTTTTTTACTTAATGAATCCTTTCGTCTCATTTTTTAAAAAAAAATTATTTCTTAATAAAATGAGTATATTCTGATAAAAAAAAACCCACAGGAATGTATATCTGAAATATAGATGAAACACGTTAACAGTACTTAAGACGCTTCATTTTCTTCAATCAAAGGCAGGATAAAATCTGCCCCTCTGCTTCATTTTGTGTTTGTCTCCTTTGGTTTGCTTTTCTTCCTTACATGTCTACATAAACATGCTAAGACACAGAGATAAGCGAGTCTGTGTCTTGTGGAGTGTGAAGCAAGCTTGGCAGGAAGCAGTTGTTTGGTCTTTAAGTGACTTTTTTCTTTAACCTTAAGTATCAAACTAGCCAAGATAAAATCCTTTAAAAACCCGACAAAAGAGGATGGCACAGGCAGAAAGACAATAAATAAAGAGTTCCCGTACTCTAACAACGTAGTTTCAAGTTTAAAATCATCCTACACACACGCACGCACGCACGCACGCACGCACGCACGCACACACTCCCCTTAACGTTTATAGTTAGACATGCCAAGAACAGTCCTTTTAGCACATAATACATTTTTTTAACGTAAAATTGAAGTCGCTGCAGATTTTATGACTCGGTTGTTTTTAGGAAATCTAGGGCAGATTAATTTTTATCCCTGCTGTCTCAAACAAAATGACACCTAAAAAAAATTCCATGAATATACATGGCACGATTAAACTTGGTGCATTCAGTAGACAGAAGAGGATGTAAGCAAGGTCCTAGTGAGAGTAATTAAGGATCCAGAGAACACAATGGGGCAAACCTAGATGTCTAAAGGCCTTGGGTAGCCTGTTGAGACAAAGCAGGACGCTGCCCTTTCCTCTTGTAAACACTCGGATGTTATCCCTGTTAACAGGTTTCTTAATACATTAAAAATATCACTATGACAAGTTTTTCAACTTTGCCTGTGGGTCTCTGTTCTGGGCAACAGTCAGGTGTGTGTGTGTGTGTGAAAGAGAGAGAGAGAGAGAGAAAGAGGGAGGGAGGGAGGGAGGGAAGGAGAGAGAGAGAGATAGAGAGAGAGAGAGAGAGAGAGAGAGAGAGAGAGAGAGAGAGAGAGAGTGTGTGTGTGTTTGTTCACATACACACACTCATGCATATTCAGAGGCCAGAGATTGATATTGGGTGTGTTCCTTTGTCAATCTATGCTATGATTTTTTGGAGGCAGGATCTCTTACTGAATGTGGAGCTCTCTGTTTTGCCCAGGATGGCTAGCCAGTACACTACCAGGATCCTCCTACCTATGCCCTGGACCCCAGTTCTGGGTTTTTGGGCATCCACTGCTACACCCCGCTTTTACGTGGCTTCTGGTGATTCGAACCAGGTTTTTTTGTTTTGTTTTGTTTTAAAATCAAATCCTAATTTTTACTTATTCACACAGGGGTTATAAACACAAAAAGGTAGGATGTGGAGAAGGGGATGACACCAGAGCGTGGGTGTTCAGGGGGAATACAGATATCTTTCAGAACAGGGCATCAGCTAGGTGAAGGTTCAGGGGACAAGTCACTATGACTCTGCCTATGACTCACTTGTCCTTATCTAAGTTGGTATTGTCTGCCAAGGCTACTGTTTACAAGGTCTGTGACTACTCAGGCTGGTAAATCCGAACCAGGTTTTTATGCTTCTGCAGGAAACTCTTTATCCCCTGAGCTGTTCCCCGTCCAGTTGATGGGGTTTCGAGCAAAGAGCTCATCTCCTACCTTGCAGCTTCCTCGCAGACCCTCTGTTTCTCTTCATACAGTAAGGACCACGGATGTGGACTCTTATCATTTGGTCAGACCTCCTATTTCCCAGTCTGTATTGAAGACAGAGAGTGTTGTAGCAGAATACTAACCTCTGTTTCTTTAGAATCAAACTAGTTCCAGTTCTTTTTTTTTCTTTTTAATATTTACTTTATGTGAGTTGGTGTTTCCCCTGCATGTATATCTGTGTGAGGTGTTGGATGCACTGGAGCTGGAGTGACAGACAGTTGTGAGCTGACATGTGGGTGCTGGGACTTGAACCTGGGTCCTCTGGAAGCACACCTAGTGCTCTAAACCGCTGAGCCAGCCCCATAGTTCCAATTCTTGAGGAGGCCTTGGCATTGGAGTGGAGAATCCATGGGAACTACGTAAGAGGGAAAGACAGGCAGCAGAGGGTCTCTGGAATAGGGAGAAGGCATTTCCCATGTGCAGACTCCTCAAGACCTGAGGGGTTGGGCTGTCACCAAGGATAGTGAACCAAGGATAGCCTGCTGCATGGTTTAAACACTGGTTTGAGTTCCCAACTCTTCTGGGCTTTATTGATTCTCCAGCTGGGGTTTGAAACAGTTGCTAGTGTTGTCTCTCTAAGTCCAGAAATAACCTTCCTGGGCTGGGAAACAAGCCCCTGCTACAGGTATCTGAGATCATTTCTTCCTACCTAGGTGGAACAAAGGCTCTTACCTAAGAGACTTTAGAATGGCCCAAGTGTCTAGGTTCAAAGAAGAGATTTTCATGATTGGCTTACATCTTTTTTCTAGATTTCCACCCAAGCTAAAAGAGCAAATGAGGCTTTCCCTCCAATGCGAGATCCTTTCAGGCCGGCATATTCAAGAGAGGATGTTACTACCTGGGAGACACAGCCATAGGCACATTTGAGATAGAAGAATTGGGCTTCTCCCCACACCAATCCCCCAATTTGGTCAGAATGTAAATAAATTTGTTTTCCTTTACCAAGTTCTGTTTTCTGAGGTTTTGCTTTAAATGCAGGGAACTAAGGCTCTGTATTTATGGACGTAAGTGCAGAAACAGACCGAGCGGCAGACGAGGGGGTGAGGTAAAGGAAGATCTTGAAAATTATGTTTTCTGCTGGAGGCGCTGGCATGTCTGCAGAACTTTTACATCAGCAGTAACAGAATGAAAGGCCCACAAGCAAGCCCACGTGTATAATCCATTCACAGAACATGCAGGTGCACACACTCACCCCAAAGCCATCGTGCACAGAGCCACAACGATGCCTATACTTATACTTTGGCTGACTGTGTCCCCAAAGTTCATATGTTGGGAACTTAGTCCTTGATACAACAGCGGTGAGCGGAGGGGGCTAATTAGAGGCTATTAAAGTCACAAGGACACTACTATCACGATTGTGTTGGTGCCTCAGGGAGGAGTTAGTTACCTCCAGTGTGGGTTTGTTATAAAAAAATGCACTTGGGGGTCATGACTGTGAAGGTGGTACCCCAGCGGTTGGAGGATGGGGGTTTGGGAGTATGGTATGGTCTGTCCTTGCCGATGTCTGAGAAGAGCTCATCAAGGAGATCCAGCAGTGGCCACACGGCCAGCTCCTGACTGAGGGCCTGCTTGGGGTTCACAGAACTTGACAGCTGTTGGATTTACTTAACAACATCCACTGGCATCTTGTGCAGAGAAGCCTATCTAGAGAAGGTTCTGAAGAAAGCATCCAAAATTCATTCAAGAGTAGAGTGAGAAGAGCATGCTTCCCAAGACCTCCTTCTGACAGACCTCTCTGAGACAGGACTTTGAGTTCCAGGAATTACCATCTGTGAAAACAGAGGTGGGAGCAGCAGAGCTGACGGAGGGGGGCGGGGAAGGCATGGAACCCTGCGAGAGCTTCGCTGCTTGCAGCTTTGACACAGCCATGCCATTTGCTAACTTTCTAAAATGCCACATGAGGGGTGACCTCGAGTCACTCAGTACCCACTGTGGGTTTCCAAATGTGTGTGACACTAACCTTTTCATTCATTGCTGAGAAAACACAGTGGCATACTTCAGTTTTTAAAAAACCAAAGTCATTTAGAAACACTCAGTCGGACAGCTCATCGCAAAGTTTATTTCTTACTTGACATGGGTCTTAGTTCTCTGCACTCCTTCAGCCAGGCTTATCCCACTCAGCAGAGGGGTCTTTGCTCCCGTGAGGGGTTCTCATGGCTGCAGTTTTGCCAGTCTATCCCCCAGATCTCAAAAAACTGATAGTTTCATTGATTATTTCCTTAAGATTTATTTCTACTGCTTAGTTTTTCAAAACAAAGCTCCTTGGGAAAAATTTTTTTCTTTTATTTTTGCAAGTATTCATAATTTAAGCAACATTTAATGCAATTCGCAGTTATTTTCTTTGAAGACTTGTGTTAGTATCGAATGATTTTGAATGTTGGGAGATGTGGTGTGTTTGGCTTATCTGTGTAAGCAAATAAGTAAGGAATCACAATAAAGGGTTAACCATTACACACAGACTGCCCTGCCTGAATGCATGATAAGCAAGTGCCATAAGTATTTTAATTATAGTTTCACTGTAATATATATTGTAATATGTATGAATATACATTATACAAATATTCAAATATTTACAATTATATATTATACATTATGCATCATACATCATATATTATATATTTATATGAATAATAATGTATATTGTTAAAGTTTGTTCTTTAACAATTTTATACATATATGTAATACATTTGATTAATTTTACTCCCTACCCTTTTTTAAAAGTCCCCTCCATTCATGTTTACTCTTTCTTTCTACCTAACTTTTCCTACAGTTGTGTCTTTTCGTTTTGCTTTGTGCCCACTGAGTTTACCAAGGCCACGTGTGTGACCACGAGTAAGGAACTACAAAATGGAATCTGGTGGACCCACTAGTATACACATCTGAAAACAGTCGTTCTCTCTTTCCTAGAATCCTTCAATAGACAATAGCTCAGGAGGGCAGGGGAGGACCCCATGAACCTCTCCAACCCATAACTGGCTGCTAAAGTCCAGTCTTGCGTGGGTCTAGTTCAGGTTCCACAGCTGCTGATTGCAATGACTGTGTCATACACAGAAGACAGCGTTTTACCATCTTTCTCCATAGCTTCTAGCTCTTTTATTCTTTCCATCTCTTCTTTTGTCCATAAGGGATGGTAAAAATGTCCTCTTTAGGGCCTGTCACTTCCTAACTATGGGTTTTTTGACTGAGTTTACACTATCAGATTTTAATAAAATCACTGAGCAGTTGGTTGTGCCTGTAATAGTTGTGCCGGTATTGTACCAGTGGGCACATCTTTCCTGATGGATTGATACTGTAGTTCGTTGGGTTCACAGATGAAAAAGCCAGCTGATATCTTGTAGCAGTATGAAGGCTAGCCAGCTTCCCACTCAGTCTCAGCTTGGTTTCTCTGTATCTTCTTATCAGAGTGTCTGGTGTCTTCTGCAATGAGGTCTTATCTAGTTCTGCTGGGAAACTGTGAGCGATGACAAAAGCCTGTGGGGTTTTTGTGGGAAGGGCATTGTTTGGTTGGTTTTGGGTTTGGGGTGTTTGTCTGTTTTGTTTGAGACAGGCTCTTTCTGTGCAACCCTGGCTGTCCTGGAACTCATTGTGTACACCAGGCTAGACTCAAATCCACAGAGGGAAAATTTGTCTCCCTCTGCCTCACAGTGCTGGGATTAAAGGAGTGCTCGATCATGTCCAGCTAAACCTGGTTTTGTTTTTGTTTTTGTTTTTGGTTTTGGTTGCCTCTAGGGCCTGCCTGCCCAACAAGGTGTGAGGAGAGATCCCACACCTAGCCCTGAGATTTGTATTTACTAATCATGGCATCTAGGAGCAGTGTTATTCAGCTAAGTAAGATATCTCCCTTCTACTCTTGTAGGTTTCAATACGGCTTCTTCATGCTTTTGTATTGGTTAACTCTTCCTCTACCCACCCTCACCCCATTTCTCCACTCCCCTAAACCTCCACTTTCAGTATTCTCCTGAAGATATCCCTTTCCCTGGGCCCTTTCTGGTCTCTGGTTTCTACAGGTCCTCCAAATTAAACATATAGATCTAAAGATTCAAGGCTAGAATCCACATATGAGAAAGACCATTCGGCATTTGATCTGAGCCTGAGTTACCACAATCGGTATATTTTTTCCCCAGTTTCATCCATTTACTTGCAAATTTCATAATTTCAATTTTTACAGCTGAAGAAAATTCCATTGTGTATATGTACCATACTTTGATGTTATTTGTACCATACATTTGTTAACTGATACCTAGGCTGATCACATTTTCTAGCTATTGTGACTGCAGCAGCAAATAAGCATTGGTGAACAAGTATCTTTAAAGTAATATAGAGTGTTTTGGGTATATGCCCAGGAGTAGTATAGCTGGATCAAATGGTGATTCTGTTTGTAGTTTTTTGAGAAGCCTCATCACAGGCTTTCACAGGAGCTGCACAAGTGCACATTCTCACTGGGCATAGGGGTCCCTTGTCCTCATATTCTTAACAGCATTGGTTGTCATTTCTCTGTGATAGCAAGCCTGACTGGTGAGACAGAATTTCAAAGTTTTAATTTGCATTTTCCTGATGTCTATTGATGCTGAACACTTTTAAAAATGGTGACTAGTCATTTGTCTGTCTTCTTTTGAGAACTCTGTGTTCATATCTATAGTCTATTTTTAATTTCATTGTTTTCTTTCTTTTAATTTTTAAAATGTTGTTTGTTGGTTTTGAGGCATAGTCCTCTCCACATAGCCTTGACTGTCCTGGAACTCACTGTATAGACCAGGCTGGCCTCAGACTCACAGAGCTCTGCCTGCCTCTGCCTGCTGCAATCAAAGGTGTGTACCGCCACGCTCAGCCTGGGTTGTTTGTTTTCTTGGTGTTTAGTTCCTTGAGTTCTATTGGTGTTCTTGGTATTAATCCTCTACTGGATGTGTTGCTGGTAAAGGTTTCCTCCCGTTCTTCAGGCTGCCTTCTCACTCTGTTGATTTGTTGTACACAAGTTTTTTAGTTTCACGATGTCTCATTTGTCAGTGCTGGACTTACGACCGTATCACTCAGGTTCCCACTTACTCCCTCTAGCATACTCCACCCTCTTTCTTCTACCCAATTTTTTTTTAAGAGTTTCAGATCTTACATTTGGAGCTGATTTATATGCAGGGTGAGAGCTAAGGGTCTAGTCTCATTCTTTTGCATGTGGATATCCAGTTTTCCCAACGCCATTTAGGGTAGATGCTGTCTTCCTTTCAAGTGACTGTAACTGTGTGGGCTCACATCGGACTCGCTTGTTATTTCCCATTGACCTAGCTATCTGGTTTTGTGCCAGTGCCTGGCCATTTTAATCACTATGGCTCTGGAGTGTAACTTGAGAGCAGGTATTGTAATGCCTCCATTACAACAAGAAATCCTTCTTTTTGATCAGGATTTCTTTGGCTTCTTGTTCGTCCATGTGAGTTTTAAGGTTGCTCATTCTGTTTCTGTGAAGAATGCCACTTGAATTTTCGTTGAGATTGAAATAAGCCTCTAAATTGCTTTTGGTAAGACGGCCCTTTTCACAATATTGAGTCTTTCAATCCATGAGCATGTTCCCATCTTCAAACATCTTCCTCAACTTCTTCCTTGTTTTAAAGTTCTCATTGCAGAGGCCTCTTCACCTCCTAGTCTAGGTTTTCTACTATTTTATTGTTTTTAAACTATCGTCAATGGAATTGTTTCCTTGATCTCTCTTTTTGTGTGTTTGTCACTAGTAAATAGAAAAACTACTGATTTTTTTGTTATGTTAGTTTTGTATCTCGATGCTTTGATGAAAGTGGTTGTCAGGTCTAGGAGCTTTCTGGTGGACTTTTCAGGGTCTATTATGAACAGAATCTTACAATCTGAAGACTGGGTTACGTTGACTCCATCTGTAAACCCTTCTATTCCCCTCTCTTATCTTATTCTCTGTCTTATCACTTAGGAATGCAGAAAACGGGCAGCCTTGTCTTATTCCTGATTTTAATAGAATTACTTCAAGTTTTTCTTCACTTAGGATAATATTAGTCATGGGTTTGTCATCTGCAGTCGTTATTATGTTGAAATGTGTTTTGTCCATCTCTGTCTCTCTGGGGCTTTTATCATAAAGAGATGTTGAATTGTATCAAAGTCTCTTTTCTGCCTCTATTCTGATAACCACGGAGTTTTCTGTCTTTAAGCCCATTTATATGAGTTGTTCCATTTATTGACCTGCATATACAGAATCATTCCAGCGCCCATGGAATAAAGGCAACTTGATCTTGGTGATGAACTTTTCTATGTGTTTCTGTATTTGGTTTGTGTGGTGGTTTGAATATGTTTGACCTACAGGAAATGGCACTCCTAGGAGGTGTGGCATTGCTGAAGGAGGTGTGGCCTTGTTAGAGGAAGTGTGTCACCTTGGAGGCGGGACTTTGTGGTCTTGTATAGATGCTCTAGTCTGGCCAGTGTGACACAGTCTCGTCCTGGTGAAGGGTTTTTGGGATCCAGTGTCCACTCTGCCACAGGGCTCTGCCGCTCGGGGAGGCAGAACAAAGGAAGTTGACCGTGCTCACCCTATGCCATCACTGGTGTCAGGCTGTAGGGAAGTTCTGGGACACTGCTCTGGGTGAGCCGCAGAAGAGCTGAGAACAGAGTGGGGGGGCCTCCTGCGGGCTGGATCTAGCCTGGAGCCCGGGGAAGGAAGGATTAAGAGGTGTGGTCTTGTTGGAGGAATTGTATCTGGGAGAAGGCTTTGAGATTTCAAAAGCCAGTGTTGATCTTATTGATTGCCCTCTCTGCCTTCTGTTTGTAGTTCAACATACGAGTTCTCAGCTGTTGTTATACCCACCTGCTCTGCTACCTCTGCTCTGCCATCCTGGACTCATACCTCTAGAACCCTAACCCCAAAATAAACCTGTCCTTGTGTAAGTTGCTTTGATCACAGCAACAGAAAAGTAATTAATCCACTTGGAATGTGGCAATGCACCTAATAAAGTCCCTACTTTCTTAGAAGCAAGGAGTCCCTGTTCTGCCCATGTGACATCAGCAGGCATTGGTGTCCTGATAGCATGCTGGACCCATTTGAAATGACAGACGGCTTCATTTGCTTAAGCCATGGTGATCAGGTTTGGGTTGCATGTAACCTGACAGTGACCCGAATTGTTCGGAGGCATGTTATAAGGTATCCTGCTTAAGAACATGGTCCTAGCCTGCCAGTGGCACACACTTTTAATTCCAGCAGAGGCAGACAGTTCTCTGAGTTTGAAGCTAGCTTGGTCTACAGAGTGAGTTGCAGGATAGCAAGGGCTATACAGACAAACCTTGTCTTGAAAAACAAAAACAAACAAACAAATAAGCAAAGAAAACATGCTCCTTTAACCCTGTTCTGCTTCACATCAGCTAGCTCTGTGAATCATCCAAACTTTTCTATAAAATGTGAACGATATAAAACATTTGTTTTAATGTGTAACTCCAGAGTCACTGGCTTTACTTTGCCTTAGGTTTTCTCAGTTGTCAGCATTGAATAGCTTGCCTGTGGAAACTCCTCCATGACTGGCAAACAAGGATAGTTGGTCATCTTAAAACACAAGTTAACCTACTTTTCTATAAGGCAGACCTAACCCTAAAGACCAAAAACTTATTTGATGCTGCCCCCTGGTGGTTGAATACACTATTGCACCCCCCACAAAGAAGTTACATTGTTTTCTTTTAACAAAAATAAGCCAGGATGGCTGAAATAGTCCCTAACCATTTAGATTTAAATTTGTAACTGCTGGAACCCCATTGTTTAATTAACTTATTGACATCATGATCTGGTAGGACGGCCTCAGAGGCCATAGGGAAAGCGTCTTACCATGGCAGCTTAGCCTCTTCCTGGGTACACTAGCACTTGGAGGTAGAGGCAGGCAAATTTCTATGAGTTTGAGGCTAGCCTGGTCTACAGATTAAGTTCCAAGAACACAGAGAAACCCTGTCTCAAAAAAAACAAAACAAAATTTATTAATCAATTTTATTTTTGTGTTTCGCTAGTATGAATGTATGTGTAGCATTTCTGTGTCTGGTGCCCACAGAAGTCAGAAGATGTCAGGTCCCCCAAACTGGAGTTGTGAACACCCACCATGTGACTATGTAGGTGCTGGGAATTGAACCCACATCCTCTGGAAGAGCATCAAGTACTTTAACCAAGGAGGCATCCTCCTAGTCCCCTAAAAATAAGCCCTTAAAATCAAGTTCTGGAACAATAGATCCAGAATGATCTTGTTTCTGTTGTTAAGTTATCCATATTTGGACATCTCCATAGAAAATTTTAGAGCAATGTTTGTCCAGCAGCTCACAGAACTGGTTCCAGAGGATATGTATCGTGACATATCTGATGTTGGTCCATTCCCCTACAAAATCCTTAGGATTTCTAGGATCACTTCTTTTGTGTGCTACAGTAAGTCTCCTGATGCAGGTGGTCTCTTAGATAGCTCCAGTATGAGGGCTGCTTCGTGGAAAGACCAAGGCATGATCAGAGGTGGAACTTACAACCCCATCCCTCAACCTTCAGAGATGGGACGGATGTCAGTCATATTGATCAGCAGTGGCCAAAGGCACAATCAATTACACCTATGCGATGAAATCTTCATAAAAATCTAACGGACAGAGTCTGGAGAGCTGGGCAGTTAGATACAGGAGAGTAACAGGCCGTGTGTGGCTCTGCAAGACAGCACTGGAAGCTCCGTGCCCCTCCCCCACACCTTACGCGTCTCTTCCTCTGCAACATCTCTTGTAATAAACTGGCATTTCCCGAAGCTCTGTGATGGCTTAAGCCCAGGGGATGGGGGTGGGCAGACCTAAATTTACAGCCAGTTGGTCAGAGGCACAGGTAAAACCTGCTGAGATGCAGTCACGTGTGACCGTTTTGGGCGCTCAACCTGAGGGATCTGACACCATAGGTACATACATATCTCAGGACCGAACTGGAAGGCATCCAGGGGCAAAATCATCGATTGTTCCTCTGTGTGGCGGAAAAGCCCCCACACACCCGCCGTTGCAAGCATGTGGAGAGAGTACAGTGGGGGAAACTGAGGCTGAGGCCGAAACTGAGACTGTTTCTTCCCTGTAAGGCTGAGCTCCACTTTGGAAGTTGTTGCTTAGGATTATTTTCCAGAGTGTATTCATTTTAATATAAAAACATGAAGCTAACTACATCCGTGTACACTCCCAGGCCGGTCATGAGTGATGCCATTAGATCAATTCCGAGATTCCAAGGTCTGGGAGTAGCCATGCGTATGGTCAGCTTCATATTCTGCATTCATGTGCTGTGGAACGAAGGTTTTCAGAGCTCTGTCCGTGGCGTGGCCAGTGTCTCAGGAGGTAAAACCGTCTTCTATAAACTTTGATGCTGGCTCTTACCCAAAATACTTACTCTTACAACAGGCGTCACAAGTCCATGTTTTTAAAATTCCCTCTTTTTTGCTTTTATTTTTAAATCTTCAAGTTGTGTTTAGTAGTTCTAAATCTGACAGCTTGTGAGTGGGAGAAAGAAACCCGAACAGGCTTTTTGCGGGGTGGGGGTGGGGGGGAGAAAACAAGTCTACAGTCTTCTGCGTTACATCAAGCAGTTAAAAGTGAAATTCTAAAACACTGCTTCTCTCTTGTAAAGAACCCGAGGGACGGACAGACACACACCGTAAGTTGTACTGTAAGAATTCAAAAATTTTTATTTCTAAAAACAAACCGTGTTCAAATGCAACACCAGACACAAAGGAAGAGAAAGGTTGGAATGCGGAAGCTGGAGAGTCCCACCTGCATGGGCCACGTCTTCGGAACAAACTAGCACCGTTAACCCAGGAGCCACAGAGTGAGTTGTAATTATACCTAAGATATAAAACACTTTAGAAAGATTATTTAACTACGGAGTAACAAAGTTTTTTTTTTTTTTTCTAGAAACCTCTTTAAAAATCAATTGGAATTTGGCATTTAAAATTGATGAAAATGGTTTAAAAATGGACCCAATTCCACAGCTTGTCAAAGGGAATGAATGAGTCATTAGTTATTTATTTTGGGGGGGCACCGAATTGAGCTTTTGGCCTCCTTCCAACCACCAAGCAGGTGCAGTGAATCGAATATTTCTATAAGAATCCAAACACATCTAAAACTGGTCTCAGAAAATATTTTCCTAGACTATAAAAATACTAAATGGAATACAAAAATCCCAGCATATGCAGCCAATAGACTACAGCAGACAAATATCTAAAACACACTTAAAGCTATTTTGTGCCACGACCCTCATGAGTGTCAAGTACTGTAACAATTTCCTACACGCTTTCTGACCCAGTGTTCATTTCCCTGGGCTTATGATCACATCAGATACAGACCCAATAGTGTGCTTCTAGCAGACATTACCATAGGACCTGCTGAACAGCGGAGAGTCGGCTCTCAAAGTGACAAAGTACAGCGGTACAGGCTGCTTTAAAGATGAGTCAGCCAACACAGCCCGTGAGCCCGAGCTGGCTGCCGCCCATTCTGTTTGGCCTGTGGAACTACACATGCCCATTTATGGATCGTCACGTCACCAGAGCACAACTGAGAAGGTATGACAGATAGTCTCTGTGACCTTCAGGTCTACAAAGTCTAAGATACTGACCTACCTTCTGGTCCCTCCAGAAAAAGGCTGCCAAGTACACTCTGAACTCATCACTCTGGGAAAATTTCCACTCAACAAGGTTAAGGTAAATGTCCGAGATTAAGAAGATTTTGGCAGAGGTTTGCTGGTCCCATGGCAGGCCAAAAAATATTTAAGGTTGGCTTGGCAACTGTGAGTACTGAGCCTCATGTTGGCATTCTAAGCTGCACACGGCCGTGAACACGTACCTTCTTTCCTCTGTGAACTGGCTATTCTGTACCAAGTAACATAGTGTTATGTGCTTCCTGTTTGCCTCAACCCATGAGCATGCTCACCCCACCTGATGCCATCCATTAGAACTCCGTACCTTGACATCTTAGCAACAGACAGAACCAGCAATAAAACACCGCTGTGCCGACACCTCCTAGGCCCCTTCCCCGTGGCATGCATCGTAATAGTTAGTACTACTGCCATCCAGGGCTACAAACATATCCCTTTTGACAAAGCGGACCAAGTTCTCAAGAGGACACATGGGCTTGGGAGAGCGCTTGTGGAAGTCATGGCAGAAGGAGGTGTGGAAGGTGACGTCAGCCCCGTTATAAAGAATCCGGACGGAATGTTCGCTGGGCTTCTGACGGTCTTGCCAGAGCTCAAAAACCAGCCTGGCAGCAAACCTCGGGAACCTGGCTTCTAAAAGACCCAAGGCACTGAGGATGGGAGACAGGGTGACATCGTGAGCGGAGTACAGGGTGAACAGCTCGTCCCTCCAGCCCGAGGCAGCACGCTGCATCCGGTTAACTGTCTGATTCAGGATGGGGTGGGCCCCGAGGAGGGAATACCCAAAGTACAGGAGCTTCTCGTGCCTTTCCCGCTCGTCCTCTATCTGGTGCGTCTTGATCACCTTGAAGTGCTCCATGCCAAGGCAGCCGCTTCTGCTGCAGGGGAAGCTGACGTTGTGGCAGAAGTGGCAGAGCATGGAGTCGATGGGGTTGGCTGCCCGGAGCTGCTTGGTGGGGATGTCCACAATCTTGGCCATCTCCCCGTAGGTCCTCTCTAGGTCGCTGTTCTTCAGACGGAGCAGGTACTGGCGTCGCTGCTCCTTCTCCAGATACTGGTTTCTCAGCGGGCAGTAGCAGCTTCCAGAGCAGAACAGGGCACTTGGCTGGTGCCTGAAGTAAACCTTCTTCCAGTCAAACTCTGGGAGGAAGCCATAGAGCAGGGCCAGCCCGCTCTGCAGGGTGCGGCTCTTCCCTGTGGTCTCTAGGTAAAGTTGGTCTGAGGACCAGTTGTTTGGCAGAAGTTTGTGTTTCCTCAGATAGATGTCCCTCAGCAGCTGGCCATTCAGCAGATGCTGCACGACTCCTGCAACACCAGCGGACACAGAGACTTTCTTACTGCAAGTTTAGCAAAAGGGCCACAAACGACCAGCGCCTGTCTCTGGAATGTTCTATAGCAAGTTGAAGTTAGCAGGATGAGGCTTGTTTGCCAACACAGAAGTAGAAATTGTGAGAACAGGCTTGTGTCAGCTAGTGTAAGGATGGGGAGTGGAAGACAGCCTTTGTCACAAGCCTCTCCCCACTGGACTCCCCATTTCCCTAGGGCCAGCAGAGACTAGGAATCCTGCATCTGAACTGTAATTAGCAAGTACCCAAGGACCGGTGTACTGTCCAGGGACACAGCATCCTCAGGCAGGGATGGGTACATGAAATCTGCCTTACCTGCCATTTCCTGCTTTCTGCCTAGTCTACTTACAGTTGGGATATTTCCTCCATGCTGCTGTCAGCATGCCTAACTGAAGGGCCTGCTAACCTCGGGGGCACGCAGTCTGGCTCTACAGGAGATTTCTAAGCTCAGCCAGCTAGCTCATTCTCTGCAGTTCCAGATACCCAGACAGAGTGTTTTAAGAACCATAAAGGAGACAGTATGTTTATCATGCCCCCTTTAAGTGAAAAAGAAGGAAAAGCAAGAACACGTGTTCACAGCTGCTTTGGAATGGAGGGCGCAGAAGTGAGGTGGGTGGAACGTGGGAGCAAGACTTTTACCTTCCCTTTAACACTGTCTGGGCTTTGCACACCACGGACAACAAGGAGAAAACTTTTTACAGAAATGAGAAAGCTTTATCCCTAAGTAGGAGAGGGCAACCCGAAAGAAAAAAATGGGTTTGCCTCCAGCCTACAGAGTGTGAGGGACTGCCACCTCAGTAACTGGTGGGAATCCTCTGAAGAAGTGAACTACTCACGGGCAGTATGACCAATTATGTCATTCATGTTCAAGTGTCCCAATGGTGTAGAGAGTTCCACCCCCAAGTGAGGTGGGCACCGTCACCTGCTGAGCTATCTTGTCTACCTCCAGTTATATTCTTCTGTAATGAAATGGAAGATGGAAGCGAGGGCTCACTAAGACACCTCGGCATGTGCATGGGAAGAAAGCTTAGCATCAAGAGTCTGTTTCTTTACAAACATTTGCCTGCCTGTATGTATGTACACCAGTTGTGTACCTGATGTCCAGGGAAGTCAGAAAAGGGTGTCAGATCCCCTGGAACTGGAGTTATGGACAGTTGTGAGCCTACTTGTGGGTGCTGGGAACCAAACTGGACCTGGATCCTCTGCATGAGCAGCCAGTGCTCTTATCCACCCAACCATCTCCACAGCTAATTGTCCAGCTCTTAGTGGAACTGTGGTCTTTCTTCTTTTACTGTCTTCTTGTAAGTTATACTCATGAACACCAATGCTTCTGTAACAAGAAGGCTATTTAATTTTCTTTTTATGTATTTTGTGTGCACATGAGTGCACATGTGTATCGCAGTGTGCACACAGAGGTCAGAAGATAGCTTGCAGGAGCCAGTTCTTTCCTTCTGCCATGTAGGACCCAGGGATTGAACCTGAGTCACAAGGCTTGGCAGCAGACCCAGTTTACTCATGACAGCCATCTTGCCTATAAAGTTATTTTTAATTTTAAGAAAGCAGATGTTTTAATAGATACTTTGGTGTCTCTGAGTTCCTTGAGGTCTCAGTCCATATAAGACACATCAGAAGAGCAACCTCTCCCTAGGGCACTGACATAGGGGTTTAAACACAACTGAGTGTTGTTAAATACTATTAAATGCTATTAAGATTGTTAGTTCTGTGTTGAGTTTTTGTTAAGTCTTTATTACTAAGTTAATTCTAAGCAGTCTTTGAATGCTCTCTGAAAATGACTAAAAACCAGGAGCAGGCTGTTTGACAGCTTCTCCTCTGCCTGGCAGCCTGAGCAGGGAACTGTCAGCCAAGGGCCCTTTTCCTACCAACTGGCCAGATGGCCTTCATGGCAGCCTGGCTGCTTTGGACACTTTGCAGTCGCCCTGAGGACACTTCTGAAGCTTTAGGGGACCACTACAAACACAGCTGAGGACAGATAGTCTGCTGCAGCCTCAGAAAGCGACATTGTAAGTAAGACAAGCCTGGTGAGCCCTAGCCAATCCTGCAGCCCTTTTTTCTCAGGCCAGAGGCCTTTCCTTGTGGCCCAGAGGCCTGTAACTGGTGCAATCAGTCCTTTACTTGTGGGGAAACAGCTATAATTAGTGCAAACAAGCTTGCCATACCTCTGTGTCGGTTTGTATATGCTTGGCCCAGGGAGTGGCACTATTAAGAGGTGTGGCCTGGTTGGAGTAGGTGTGTCACTATGGAGATGGGCTTTAAATACTCTCAACCTAGCTGCCTGGAAGCCAATTTTCTCCTAGCTGCCTTCAAATGAAGATGTAGAACTCTTAGCTCCTCCCTGCACCATGCCTGCCTGGAGGCCGCCATGTTCCCACCTTGATGATACTGGAATGAACGAACCTCTGCACCTGTAAGCTAGCCCCAATTAAATGCCCTTAATAAGAGTTGCCTTGGTCATGGTGCCTGTTCACAGCAGTAAAACCCTAACTAAGATACCCCCTTTCCTGGCTGTTCAGCTTGCTTTTCTAGTCAGCCCTCCTGCACTGCCCCCTCGTATTGCAAGGTCCAAGGAAGGGCCTCTGAACAGCCTTCCCTTGTCTACTCTGACTCTTTATCACTGCAGAGCAGTGGCCAAGGTGGCAGCACAGCCACTCAGGCAGTGGCGACTTCAAAGGGGACAGCAGTTGAAGAAACAGAGAGCAGATAAGAGAAGGTAGAGAGCCGAAGAGAGAATTTCAGAGCCACAGGACAGAAAGTGTGGGCCCAGGTTAAAGAGTAACACAGTCACTACAGGGCCGAGAGTCCTTGCACCCTAAGTGGGTTGTGAGTTTTAACACTGAAGGCATTGTTTGCAGTGGCTTTGCACTGTCTGTTTGCTCTGTCTGCTGCTGCCACTCATTGCTGCTAGAAGCCAAGGTCTACAGTGCCTGCCAAGTGCTGGGATTGTTAGCATTAAGCCCAGAGCAGTAACTTCTTAATTTTTAAAGCTCTGAGATTAAAAACCTGTGTTTGGCATTCCAGTCCCTGGGCCCTGGGCACTCAAGGCCCAGGACTACCAGCCCTGAAAGAGCTCACCAACTTACGATTTCTGTCTGGATACAGCCAGGCCCACAGAGCTAACTGGTAACACAGGCATCCTGCATCCTGGAGGACTTTACCTATCTGTCATCTTCTAATGGATACAAGCAGAGGGACATGTGGGAGGGACAGTGACCAGCCAGCCATCGTACGTACCTGTCTGCGTGAGCTCTCCCATCTCACACAGAGGATGGTTAGGATAGAGAGGCAGGGAATTTAAGGGGCTTTCAAAAGAGGCTCCGGACCCTTTCAACATGTGACTAACGAAAGCTTCCAGTTTAGGGTGATACGGCTTCCTAAAGGGACAACAGAAACAGTAGTTAGAACGCTCCAAACCAGTCACACACCAGCAACCACAGCCTGTGTGTGTCACAGCCTCCACTGCCTCAAAAACAGGTCCCAAGGCTCAGTAATTTTCAAGTTCCAGTTTCAGGGCCAGAGAGATGGCTCAGTAGTTCAGAGTACTGGCAGCTCTACCAGAGGATCTGAGTTTGATTTCCAGCACCCTATGGTGCTCACAATCATCTGTGACTCTAGCCTCAGGAGACCCAATGCCCTCTTCTGGTCTCCGTGGTGTATCGAAATACATGCAGGCAGAATACCCATAAGCATAAAAATACAGGAAAAAACATTTTAAAGGTTACAATTTCATTCTGATGTAACCACGGATACATATACACACAGTGGAGGTCAACCCAAGTCCCCAACCTCTGATAGCTACAGTACACGGGCATCTGGCTTTGCCCTCCACCAGCATGTCCCACATCCTGCTGCCTCTGGGTCCCGCAATAGGCAGGAAGCTGCTCCGACTTCTTCCTTTCCTACCCTGCTGCTTGTCACCTACAAGGCTTGTCAACTCTTCGACCTATGGTTTCCTCATCTCCTCTCCTCACCCTCACAGCCATGCCTTGGGTTCTGACTTTAGACAGCTCGCCTGGATGGCTGTGGGGCCCTCTTCAGCTTAACCCTGCCCTGCTCACCTGCTCCACAGCCAGAGGAATCAACATTAGCCACGTCCCCTCTCACATATTCACATCGCCACCTTCTGGAGAGGGGCCTGCACAGAGCACATTTTATTCTGCCTGAGGCTGAGCACATAGATGTTTATAAACCAGGAAATAAAATGTCCAGACCTGCCCGCTTCCTTCTGACATGGTGTTCTGGCCACACAGAGCCAGACATCTTCCTTTCTCCCAGCGTATAACACACTCCGCTCCTTCCCATCTCTGTCCCTTTTTGTACACCCTCCTGGAGGACTTGTCTCATTACCGTTTCTGACCTCTGGAACAAACTCTTTTCGAAAAAACATTAACTAAATAAGATAACCAATGCCCCAACCTCTCCAGTCCTGTACAGGCTGCTGTGTACTTTGCAAATAAAACATCTCACTTAATGCTAGGCAGTAACGAGTGCCTAGAAAGGCTGTGAGGTGTGAGATCACAGAACACACTTTATCCATCACTAATAGACGATTTCCCTAGATGACGATGACCTACGAGTAGTATACCTTCTCTCGGTGTAACTAAGTGACCTGTGAATACACACGCCTTTTCTCTGAATAGTAGAATGGCCTGTGTGTGTGTGTGCCATTTCCAGCTGAATGGAAGTGGACAGAGAGAGCCAATGGCAAGAAAACCGCATGCAAATTGGCATGAGAGCAGCAGATAAATTGTTCTAATGGCAAACCCCTGCTGTCTGACAGACTAATTAACTTTGGAAATACTTTAAAAACTGATGCCCAAATGGATTTACATCTCTCACAAGCAGAAAGCTGAAAAAATCCATGTTAAAAAATGTTTTAAAATTAGAGTCTGCTAATCTAGACATGCAAGAGCGTCTAATAAAGCCCCCAGGATGGCTGCCGGGAATCGTGTCTCTTGGGGGCGGGGGGGAACAGAGCACGTTTTATTCTGCCTGAGGCCGGGCACATAAATGTTTATAAACCAGGAAATAAAATGTCCAGACCAACAACACGGCTGTCAACGTGAATTCACATCAACACTGGCTATCCATCCAAACAACTCAAATCTTCTGTTCTGGGGCATTATTTCAGTTGGGGACTTCTGAGGCTCTGAAAACGCTTGGCTGCCAATTTTAGAAATGGAATTTCACTCCTGCATGTGTTTTGCTGAGATGTTCCAGGTTCTGGGGCATCTGAGTGTTTAACGATGCTGCACTCTCTAATGATATTCATTACAGCTCTCCTTCCCTTCTTCTGTTTTGCAGCACTAAGATGGAAACCCAAGCTTTAAATATGTTGAGCCTGTCTCACATGCTCTCCCACAAAACCACATCACCTCCCTTCATTACAACTGCTTTCAGGGGACACAAATATGAAGATTCACAGAAGAGAAACATTTACAGGACAGATAACTAGTGGCTGTATTCTTTTCATAGTAGGAAGACTAGACTAGGCATCCGAGTCCTTGGGGCCTGACCTGGTTCCCACTGCTCAGGTCTCACCCTTACCTCCATCCCCGGAGCCCAGAGCATATCTGGTAGATGCTCCAAAACCATGTGGGAATGAATGCAACTGTGACATATCCCATTCTTAGACGTATTGTGAAAATATCATGTCTGCATCTTCCTTAACCCAGAATAATGACTACTATGTCGCCATAGCGGTTATTATAATACCTTGATTTCAATGGGAATATGGAAAACAAAGGCTGTGGTAGGTGATGTGAGGGTATAGTTGCGTGCCAAATTCTGTTATTTCTACTTGGCTACGTGGTTAGCACCCACTGCTGAAGTACACGTCACACTCCAAGGTTTTGGCACCTTCCTGCCCTGTTCTTCCTCTGGCAGCTGTGTGGGCAAAGGAGCACCCCAGGCCAGCTGTGAGACGTTGCTGGAGAGCAGTGAAGGCCAACAACCAGGAAGGACCCTCACCCTGAATAGCTAGATGGGCTGAGTGGCAGAAATCTACCCTTACACAGGAAGAGGTAAACCTCCTTGTTTAGGGCACAGTGCCTTTGAGTTCCTCTGATACAAAGCCTCACTGGCCCTGACTACCTGAGGATGTATTTCTCCTTAGCATAACTCATATGACCTTGGCCTCCTAGGGAATCTGCCATCGTGTTGACAACCAAGACAATAAAAAAAATTACTGCAAGTCGTTTGCTTGGGAGTTCTTATACACATTTTTATATGCCCTGTTCCAGTGTACTTATCCCACAATGCTCAAGGCAGAATCCCATGGCCAATCACATTCAAGAGAAAATAGAACATTCGAGCTGTGATCTGGGTTCTGCAGAGCTGGCTACCTGGACCTGGGACAGCAGCGCTATTACAGAAGTGTAATCTTAAAAGCTCACCTGGCTGGAAACCAGAAGGAATTTATATTACATCTAAAACTCTTAAACCAACTAAAGAATAGATTGTTTCCAATTTCAACAAAACAAGCTTACAAAAAAGACAATCCCAGGGTACTTTTCTGGGCCTTTTTATGAAACTTGATATGGCCAACTGTCTGCTTTCCTCATTCTGCCTGAGACCAGTTTAGCCTTATCTGCTGCCCACATGCTAAAGATGCTCAAGGAAACCAGCATGCCAATGTTCCTAAGCCCTAACTGCACAGCCCTCTGCCCGGCAGACACTCTTCCTTGCGTTTCTGGAGATAGCTCACAGGCCACGTTGGAGCTGAAGCCAGAGCTCCTCTCCAGTGTTCTTAGCTCCCAAAAGGACATCGCCATCAGTAATGTGGCCCTGTCTCTGCTTTTTCACTCCACCCAGTCATGCAGCCCACCCATCCTACCTGACCTTCTCCAAGGTCACCCCCTCCACGACAATGGTGACATTCTCTAGGTTCAACGTCAGTCGATTTCTCATTTAACAACAAACATTTGTCCTGGGTACTTGGGTGGTAACAGCAATGAACACAAGTAAGAAAGAACCTCTCTGACTCAGGGAGGGAATATACATTCCAGCCTGGAGAATCACACCACACAAGAAATCCTGTAATCATGCATGTATATGAGAGAGAGGGGTGTGTGTGGGGGAAGATAGGCAGAGACAGAGACAACAG
This sequence comes from Grammomys surdaster, assembly GCF_004785775.1. Classification (NCBI taxonomy): domain Eukaryota; kingdom Metazoa; phylum Chordata; class Mammalia; order Rodentia; family Muridae; genus Grammomys; species Grammomys surdaster. Next base: position 6,876,168 of record NW_021621048.1, read on the forward strand.
AGAAAGACAGGCAAAGAGACAGACAGGGACAAAGAGAGACAGAGAGACAGAGAGGCAGACAGACACACAGAGAGACAGACAGACAGACAGACAGACAGACAGACAGACAGACAGATAGAGACAAAGAGAGAGAGAGAATGAATAATAAATGCTATGGCGAGAGAAGGCAGGAGAGGAGAGCGGAGTGGGGGAGGAGCACCCTGTCATTTTAAATGAAGTGTTCTAAGCAGATCTTACAATCCTAGTGACAGGAAGAAGCCCTAACACTGCCTGTGTATCTCCTGGAGAGAGGACACAGTCCCAGGCAGCCATGTGCTCACGTGTGGAAAGTACACTGGGATTAGTACACGAAAGAGCGAGGAGGGTGGCTGATGAGGCTGAAGGCAAAGGGCCGAGGATATGGCTTTCAGGATATGGGCTCTGCCTCTGACGAGGCTTTGCTTTGAGATCACTTCCACAGAACAGCATGACTAACACACCAACTTGTTCTCACACACCCTGTGGCTGCCAGAAGTCTCTACCTTCTCACTCCTCCTGCAGTATGCTGGAACCCAGGCTCCCCAGTAGGGTTGCAGTCTGAAGGACCCATTTTGGTGCTATACTCCTGCCACTGAGGTGAGATTAAAAACCCCCAAGTTCCCATGTGGCCTGGGTGGGTCTGACTGCTAATGAGCAGTTTCTCATTGGCTGCTACCTGACTTCTGCACAACCTTTGGTCTCTTCCTCAGAGTGGCTTCACTCTTTATCCCCTCTCTGTAATGGTTTGAATGAAAATGCTCCCCATAGCCCTTAGGGAGTGGCACAATTGGGAGGTGTGGCCTTGTTGGAGTAGGTGTGGCTTGCTGGAGGAAATGTGTCACTGGCAGGTAGACTTAAGATTTCAGAAGTTCAAGCCAGGCCTAGTGATTTGCTCTTTCTTCCTGTTGCCTGGGGATATCATATGTAGAACTCTTGGCTCCTTCTCCAGCACCATGTCTGCCTGCACACTGCCGTGCTTCCTGCCATGATGACAATGGACTGAACCTCTGACCGGTAAGCCAGGCCTACTTAAATGTTTTCCTTATTTAGTGTTGCTGAGGGTCATGGTATCTCTTCACAGCAATAAAACCCTAACTAAGACAGTCTCATAAGCTGAGTTGTGGGTTGCTGGCTCAGGCCCCAAGTGTACTACCAAAGCCTTTTCCACTCCAGTTTTTCTTCTCTTCTTTCTCTGCTTGACTGACCCAGCACCAGCATGACAGAGACCTGGATCTTCAGACGTGAGTGGCCCCCGAGGGCAGGATAGCCCATCTATTATGGTGCTTTAGATGCCTGCTTACCCTGTTACCTTCCCAGCCAGACTAGTCCCAGTGTTACTCATGCATGCCCAGCTCTGCAAGCTGCAGGCCCACTGTATTTTCTGGTCCTTCCATCTAGAACATTCTCTTCCCAGGTCTTCATAGGACATCTCCACTACTCTTATGTAACTGGTGTGCTGGTGACTTGTGTGCTACCATGTAGTCTGGTCCAGGAAAGGGGCATAACTCTAAATTTGTTATCTAAATGTTTGAAAGGACTGTTTTATTTTCTTGGATGTAGAAAAGCACACTCATCTTTATGAACGTAAAAGGGGCATTTAAAAGCACGACACTTTCTTCCTCGGGCAGATGGCTCAGCAGTTTAAGAGCATTGACTGCTCTTCCAGAGGTCCTGAGTTCAAGTCCCTGCAACCACATGGTATCTCACAACCATCTATAATGAGAACCGATGCCCTCTTCTGGTGTGTCTGAATTGAGCAACAGTGTACTCACATACATACATAAATAATTAATTTTAAAAAGCATGGCACTCACATGGTTAATACCTCCAATACTGACTAACTGTAATACTGGGAGGGTGAAATAGAACCTTTCCTAACACAGCACATAGCAATCATGGGGAACCATCTTCCTCTACAAAGGCAATGGGGCTCAGTACTGTGCATAGGTACTCTAAGGCAAAAGACATATATGGACACATCTAGCTCCCACCAGCAAGTCAGACATCTCCAACGATAGACCAAAGTAGTAGGTACCTTCCAGGCCTTACTGCCTAGCAGGAAACCACAAAATTACTAATTTATGAGCCAAAAACAGCATCTGGGAAGGCAGCAGGCACTGCTGGGGTGGGGGCCCAGAGCAGGTCTACACACTGCATGCCTGCTCACCCCTTCCCTAAGTACATGTTTGCAGTGGTAAGCCAAGCCTTACTGTGTTTAAGGATGGGCTTAATTTAAAAATGTTAAGTAGTGACTTCTTTCATCTGAGTGTGTGGGGAGCTGCTGGAAGCCAGAGATAGCCTGAGCCCCTGCATCTGCCCTGCTCTTTCCTGTGCAAATAGTACCCATGATAAGGTTTAATTCTAAGGCATGGTGAGTTATTATAACGACTGACAATAAGATACAGCAGGTTCCGCAACACACCGCAACCATGTGGAGTTTTCCATTTGTTGTGGCTAGACCGCTGTACCAGAGGCAACCAAAATGGAGGAAAACTCAGCCGGAGGAAGAGGGCTGTTGTAGTTAAACATGTGCACTGTGTCCTTTCCACAAAGGACTTAGGGTAGCTCCTGCAAACGCACAGTGGACAGGAAGAGGAGCAAGGAGTGAGGCTGCTAAAGCAGAGTTCCCAAGGCCTGAACTGGCTCCAGCAATAACCCACCTCAGGGAAAGCACCTAGGCAATGTCTGAGTTAGGGTCTCCATTGCTGTGAACAGACACCATAGCCAAGGCAACTCTTAGAAGGACAACATTTAATTGGGGCTGGTTTACAGGTTCTAAGGTTCAGTATATTATCACGGTGGGAAACATGGCAATGTCCAGGTGGGCATGGTGCTTCGATCTTGTTCTGAAGGCAAACAGAAGACTGGCTTCCAGGCAGCTAGGAGGAGGGTTTCAAGCCCACTCCCACCGTGACACACTGCCTCCAACAAAGCCACACCTACTCTAACAAGGGCACACCTCCTAATAGTGCTACTCCCTGGGCCAAGCATATTCAAACCACCACAGACAAGGTGGCCTCTAGGCTGCTGTGGGTGATGTCACATCACCGTGGATGAAGCTTCTGTGCAGGCCACATACTTACCTGTTCCCTCCTTTAGTTGGACACATAAAGTTGACATAAGAAAGGCAGGACATCCCTTGTTCCAGGATGGAGTACGGTGCCTCTAAGAGGGGAAGGGATCTGCCCTGTGTCAAACAGGTTGTAAAGGCTTCAGGGATACAATGGCCAAGGTTCAACTCTATCAGCAGGAGCATGGTGACAGGAAATGTATCCTGTGATCCCCACAGAGGTTACAAATTCATTCTGCGGCTATCAAGTCCAAAAGCTGTCATTGGACGGGTTCTGGGTTGGGCTCGGTGATTTGGGAGCAGTCAGGCCTGGGGATGGCAGAGGTGAGTCCCCTTGGCAAGATAAGTTGCAGGGTGCCCAGGGGGCCCAGACTAATAGGCCCCTTCTCTGGGAATAGCCATAGTAACCCCATAGTGACTGTATGGGGTCTGAGCTGTACCAGTTGGACTCTCCTGGTAGAACTGCAACTCCATGCAAGAGGAAGGAGACTACAGCTAAGGAACTGAAGCATGTGACAGTCCATAAAGCCCCACAGCCATGCTGCCTAGCGCAGAAGCCCAGTGCCCCACATGTCCTCAGGCTGCTCATTGGAAGGCCAATAGGTAGGAGCAGAGCAGTTCTGGCTGTAAACACAACACCTGGCTGCCCCCAGTGGACAGCAATGGCTCCTCTGAGCTGCCCCTTCCCTGCTCCCCATCCACAGGGTTAAAGTGTAGTGTAACCAGCAGCCTCCATCCTTGCCCCGGCTCTACACCAGCTAGGATGGCTTTTATACTAGACTTCCCTCACTTGTTCTGACATCCTTCCTGTATGTCCCTGCACCTTTACAGTGAGGGGTGGGTATTGTCAGTTCCCTAGACAGCCACAGAGCCACCCCGGTGTTCCACATAAGGGATGAGAGGCTGCTGCCTGGAAGACAGAACTTCTAAGGAGGTCTTGAAGATACTGTGGAAGTGGGGTGAGCAGGGAGGACAGCAGGAGGGAGACACAGCTGGTACAAAGCCATGAAGGAGAAGGTGCTGTGAGAAGTGGGGTGCTGGGGAGCAGAGAGAGAATCACAGGGGAAAGTCTGAATGCCAGGCTGGAGAGAGAGGGTTCAGTCCCGATGGGGAGAGGCAGGGTGTTCACAGTCCCCTAACAGGAGACACTAGGGTACACACCTTGTTAATTCAATGAGGCAAGGAAAACATGGATCCCCAGGCTAGCAGCCATGTAGTCTCGAGCACAAGAGAGAACATGTAAAATCTCACAGTCTTTCTACTTAAAATGCTTCATTGACTAGTTCCCAAATCCTAGGGGGTCTGGAATATCAAGAGTTATCTGAAACCTCCAGCTCTGTGTGCTCAGAGAGCAGCCCTGGCTGCAGGCAAGCAATCCATGGTGCCACTACTGGGCTGGTCCTGCATAGGCAGGCTGGCACCTCAGGAGCACTCTATCAAAATAACAACACCCCCCCCTCCGGGTACTTCCCTAAGTCTCATGGTAAACTCCGCACAGGATGGATGCTATGTGCCCCCAGACACACTGGCTACGGCCAAGGCATCATTTATTGCTAACTGCTTCTAATTTCCATGCACACAATTTCCATTCTCTGTTCAATTATTTTTCATCCTAAGGGCTTTCAACTAAGACAGTGCTGCCTGTAATGTGTGAAAAATTAAATGGCTGAACACTATCTTACGTTCACAGGCCTCAGCAGCTGCGTGCGTGCGTGTGCATCATCTGCCCCTCACCTCCAACCCTGCCTGGTGAGCTTTGGTTTCCATTGTGGGGGGAGGGGCTGAGCTCATCGAGACCAAGGGACTGATGTGGCTGGGGCCTCCATGGAACACCTCCACCCATTGCTCACACTATCTCTTCTTTCTTACACGGAACATCAGAATGAGAGGCTGGGTCTCGGACTGAACGGGGCTAGGGCCTCAGTGTATTTTCTGAGTTGCCTGAAACTGATACCCTCTCTGCTCTGGGCCTGTCTTTGGCTCTCTTCTCCCAATTCAGACATTCTCTCCTGGAGAGAGAAGGGAGACTCGTAGGAGTCAGGAAGCCAAATGAAATTTAAAAGACATACAAAACTTAAGACTCGGAAGCTCAGAAAGTTACAAGACTCACAAGGCCCTGTTCGAGATTTTAACAGCAGGAAATAACCACTAAGGGGAGAGAAGAAAGTGCCTGCGAGCTGTCCAGGGTGAAGAGGGGTGAAGCATTCTGAGTGATCACCCATGCTGGGGTGGGCTTTCCAGTGAGGCAATAGCCTCTGAGTCACCCATGTTCTTCTAGGTAACCCCACTAAAATCTCTGGCTTACAAAGCTGGGCTTGGTTGGAGTTATTTTTCTGATCTGTCATCAGTGTCCCATCTGGGTTGAATAAATGTCTGTGTCTCCCAAGGGAGACAACACAACAGCATGCAATGCAAGACGGTGAACACTTTGAACAGTCTGCGCCCACCAAAGCATAGCTCGCACCTCCCTCCCATAATGCTCTGCTGCACAGAACACAGCAGAATGCATGAGATGACTCATAAAAAAGTGCAATTTACCTGCTCGCCACTAGAGTGCAGTCGATTTCCGGCCGCTTTGTTTTAGGAATGGCATACAGTGGGTACCTGTCCCCGTGGCGAATGAACACGTGAACGGAGACCAGTTTATAATGATGGGGGGCATGACCTGTGAGAGAGACACATCTTCCAGTTACCACACGATAAGCAAGTGTTTTTTAGCAAGGGTGGCACAAGCCCAGGCTGGTTTACTGAAGAGGTAGAACCCAGGGCAACCCAGAAATGGCGGAGTTGCTACTCAGGGCCTTGAAACTGTATGGAAGGCTGCTGTGCTGGGTGGGTGATGCTGAAGAAGCCCCAGAAGGTGGGACAGAGGTTCATGGGAGGGACCGACATGTCCCAGAGCCCCCAAAGCCATCAGCTGAAGGCCAGTGAGATGTACACGTGGTGCCTAATGTCTCACATGCAGAGACTGGGGGAGGCTCATAAAAACCCTAGCAACAGACATCTGCTTTTTAACTCCGTCAGGAAACACAGCAGGACACAAATGCATGCATCCCACACCCCCTATGATACACTTTGAAGAAAGTGAAACCTGACAGTGAAACCTGATTTTCACATTCCTTTATAGCAAGACTGTAGGCCCTGTGGACATGCTAAGCAAATAGTGGATTTGCCCTGAGAAGCAGAGATGGGTCAGCCTCAAGCCCTTGCCTGCCTTACCCACATCTCACCAGAGACCAGCTACATCCACTACTCAGTACAGTGGGCTAAGACCCAGGAGCCCATCCCCAGGCACAGGGCAGGGCTTGCTGCAGGATTTGAGGCCAGGCTGGCCAGTTTCTTATTGTTTGATGCTGCTTAGAGAACTTAGTCCCCAGGATGTCTACTTGGGTCCTGAGGCCCAGGCTACCCAGACAGCGACAGGTCATACACCCGTCTACCTTCCATGCTGTGCTCGGCTACACTCGGAATGTTGCAGTACAGAAGAGCTTCATAAACAGGATCTACGGTGGGGGGCTCTGTCACGGGGTCAGGCATGATCCTCTTCCGACTCTTGCTGCTTCCTCCATTCTTTGTGGTGGACACTGGGATCAGGTGGACTGCAAAGAAAGCAGAGTGGGTAAAGGAGATGCTAGATCAGCTGCTGTGGCCGCGGACGGCTGAAGGCCACAGGGGTGTTCTTTCCTTCAGTTAGGGTGGACTTTAGCAGAACAAGAAGTCAGCCTGGGTCTTCCTGAGTAACAGACCTCCCTTGGCGTGGGTGAGGAGAACGTACTCCTCACTATTCAGTTACTGGAAGTAACTGTGCATGATGACACAGCCCCTCTTCTCAACAAGCTTTTAGCTCCCATAACTCTATGGGAGGGGGGGCATTGTCCACTGGCGCCTGTTAAGTGCTAAATGGAGTGTGTCACACCTCAATTAATACCATCCAACCACACTCCGTGGTCCCTAGAGCCCTGTATCAGGAATCTGCTCACTAGTCCTCATGAGATCGCTTCACAGAAGAGAGCCTGAGACAAAGGTCCACATGTGCAGTGAATGGACCCCTAACTGTTTCCTCCCCGGTCACCTGTGGGGGTCGAGTGTCACACAATACGTAATAGCTTGTCTACTTGGCATCAGTCTTTCTATCAGTGAGCCCCAGGCCCCATGGGAGACTGGGAGATTGGCTAAGCTATCAATGACAGCATTCACCTTGGCAGGGTGGACACAGAATCAGTTGAAGGCAGCAACAGGGGAACCTTAATGCTTTTTCTTTGTGATTGGGAAGGTCTCTCCCTGTTCAGGTTGGGGCTATGCAGCTGTCCGTCTGTTTTTCCACGGACAGCCTATCTCAGTAGTCCCCAGTCCTTCCATGATTGGTAAGTGGTTTTGCAGCTTCACAGAGGCTCTAGAGACCCCTGTGTGTAGCAGTCACATTTGCAGCATCGACTATGGTAGGACATGCTTGCAAATAAGTGCAAACCCCACAAACCTGGTTGACTTCTAAAGGCTTACCAACCACATAATAAAAATATACTTGTATATATTTATGAATACACACATACTCAAACAATAGCTGAAACAGAAACTAATCACTAGTCTACATCAGCTTGAGTTCCCTAATTTCTTCTACATAAGTGTCTGAAAGATCCCCTTGCTAAACAGATGCTATTTAAAAAAAAAAAAAAGGTAAAAGACAACTAGGAGAAAAACATTTGCAACATACAAAACAGACAAGTGACTGAAACCTTAAGTACAGAAGAACACTCCAACTGAAGATTCAGTACAGGATACAAACAGGCTAAGTGCAAACACCAACAGCCAACAAAACACAAATGGATGTGCAAATTAGTAACTACAGAAAGGCAAAAGAAAATTACCAATGAGATATAGATATGTCCCCAGGCTGAAAAAGCACACTTGAACAGTAACACCACGGGCCCATAATGAAGTGGCACTGTTAGGTAGGTGCGTTACTGGGGGGTGGGCTTTGAGGTTTCAGATGCTCAAGCCAAACCCAGTGTCACTCTCTCTTCCTGCTGCCTTTCCTATGTAGAACTCTCAGCTACTTCTCCAGCACCATGTCTGGCTGCATGCAGCCACGTCCACCATGATGACAATGGTCTAAACCTCTGACACTGGAAGCCAGCTCCAATTAAATGTTTTCCTTTATAAGAGTTGCTGTGGTCATGATGTCTCTTCACAGCAATAGAAACCCTAACTAAGACATTGTTTTTTGGCTCACACTTTGAGGGATCAGCCCATCATGGAAGACACAGCAGCAGGAGGGAGCTGGTCACATTCCACCCAGTAACAGAAAAGAGTATCATATATGCTCACCTAGCTTTCTCCCCTTACTTGATGCAGGACCCCAGCCCACGGAACACTACTACTCATACTTAGGGTGGGCTTTCCCACCTCAGTTAATCTAATCGAGATAATTACTCACAAACATTCCCAAAGATTTGTTTCTCCATGATGATTCTAAATTCCATCAAACTGACAACAAAGATTAACCCTTACGACTCTACTGGTTGCAAACACATTACCTGTAAGCCCAAATCTCTCTCTCCTTATCCCCACAGGCTCACTGCCATCTCACAACGCAAAATACATTTAGTCCAACCTCAAAAGTCCCCATAATCTTTAATAGTTCCAACACTGTTTGAAAATCCAAAGTCCAAGTATCACCTGAGACTCAGAGCAATCTCTTAACTGAGCTCCTATAAAACAAGAAATAAGTTACATATCACAATATACAATGGCACAGAATAAAATTCCAAAAGGGAAGAACTGGGATACAGCAAGGAATGAGCAGGCCAAAGCAAGACTGAACTTTGAACAAGATGACTACAAGTCCTGTAGCTCTCTATCCAGCATCCGGAGTTCTGGATGGAATCATCTGGGCTCCGAAGTTCTTCAGAGGTCCCACCCCTCCGGCCCCACCCCTCCATCCCCACACACTGCAGCACTCCTCAGCTGACACCCTATGGCTCTCACACCTCCAACACTCTAGGAACGGCACTGCAAGTTTGGCTTTACCTTCACACTTCATACAATGGCTTTTCTAGGCTTCCCTGAAGGGATTTCCAACAGCTCCTCATACTTGGTGGGAGACACCACGCTCTCCTCAATCCTACATCTTTTGTGCCCACAACAACCAGTTCTACATCGGTGATACTGCCAAGTTCCACTGCAAGCTCAAGGAGGCTGACTCCCTTGAACCTCAGCTGCAGGGCTTCTGTTCACCCCAGGAAACATTTCCCTAGGCTTCCCCACCCTGCTTCTTCTCAGTGTAGGGTCTCTCTTTTCAAACGAATTTGCATTTGCACAAGATGAAGTCTACAGTGTAAAAGGACTTCCCCTCAGGATGCCTTCCCTACTGTTCCTGCACACCAAGAGGTAGCTCTCTACTGGTGGTGGCCCTTAACAATTATAGCTGCTTCTTGTCTACAACTTTCAACTCCCTCCCTCCCTTCCCCCCCGCCCCACAACGGCCAAATGTCAAATATTTTCCAGCTTTTCTTCCTTCTAATTGTTGCTTCCCTCTTTGTAGAACTGGATAAACACAATGAGCAGTAATCATAAAATAGCTTGAGTGCTACCCCATTTTGAGACTTTCTCTGTCAAACAAGTTAGTCCATTACTTTCAAATTCCACTCTACCGTAGTTCTCAGGACACAGGCAGAATGCAGCCAGACTCCCTGCCAGAATATAACATGAATATAGCCCTAACTCAGTTCCTCATGGAATCTTTGTTTCCCTCTGAAGCCTCCTGAGTCAGGCCACCACCCTCAGCATCCCTCAGCATTCTGTGCTCCAAGCTCTCACCAGAATGGCACAGTAAGGGCTCTTACAGCAGTCAAGGACTTTTCTAACCCAAACTCTTACACAAAGCAGTTCCAAAGGCCACAGGGTCAGATTTATCCCAGCAATGGCCCCATTTCTCAGTGCCAATTTTCTGTATTGGTTACATGTCTCACGGCTAGGACATAACATCTGACAGAAGCAATTATGGAAGGCACAATCTATGTTGGCTCACAGCCAAAGGAGAGACATTCCATCATGGCAGCGGAGGCATGGCGGCAAGAGCAGGAGGCCAGCAGGTCACACTGCATCCACAGTCAGGAGGCAGAGAACAATACATTCTTGTTCCTATCAGCCTCTCTCCTTTTTACTCTGCCAGGATTCCAGACCGTGGAATTAGGTATTACCTACATTTAGGGTGGGTCTTTATACTTCAATTAAGCAAATCTAGATAGCAGTCCTTAAATCTAGATAGCAGTCCTTTGTCTAGATAGTAAACAAACTTGCCCTGAGATTTGATCCCATGGTGATTTTAAATCCTATCAAATTGACAAGATTAACCATACCAAATTCAGACATTTGTTCCCTAGGTGAGAGCCCAGCAACACACCAAATGTCCCACAATGCCACAGTGTGTTCCATCTGGGGAATAGAAGAAATGCACGTGAACAAGTATTTTATTTGTTTTCCTACAAATATTTGAGTTTAACATAAATATATTTATAGTAGTCGCATATTACATGTGTTCTATATGCAAAAAAAAACAAACATTCATTACTAGATCTTAATATATATAAACATATTTACAGGCTTTACTGAATAGAACAACAATAAAATACTTTTGGAGTTGACCGGTCCCTAGTTCTGAATTTGGCTGCAGCTGGAGCCTCTTTTTTCCTCACAGCTGGGAGATGTCAATGGCCAATGCACGGCTTGGGTGCCTGGAGCTAATTTACTGTGGGGAGATGAGGAGCAAAGCTGACGCCCATGGTGGCATTTCAATAGCTAGCCCCTCTGGCTGGGCAGTGCCTTCAGGTCTTTACTGTGCTTTATATGGAGTCTATCAAATTCTGGTTCCCTGGCCGGCTTATGGCTCACTTCCTCTAGACTAAGGCAGGGTGCAGTTAAGCAGGCATTTGCGGGGTAGGAGAACAGAGTGTGTGGAGACCTGGATTATTCAAAAGCACAAGTGTGAAGCCTTGGGAGGTCAGTGGGAATCTTAGTGGTTGGTTCCAAGAGCCCCATGTATGACTCAAAGAAGCGGTAGCTTGAAGACCACAAATGAAAAACAGGTCGCAATCAGAACGAGAGCTTACATCTGGAAAGATCTTTGCTGCTTCCTCTTTCACTGGAGCTCCTTTGTCTTGTCCGTTATGCAGTTTGCTGAGGTGACCTTGTGCTGTTCGAAACTCCCTGAGTCATCCAGACAGGGTTTCCGCCCTCAGGGGGCTCTCTGAGGAGTCCTTTAGATACCAGGCATTCACGGTGGCTCTCAGGTAGGTGTGTGTGAAGTCTCAGCTCCTCTTCATCCCAGTGGCATTCCCTGGTGGCAGCATCTGTGCCACTCAGAGCCCACCCCCTAGCATATCTCCCTCGTGGCCCTGTTTGCTTGTAATTCTGCCCACCCAAGCTCCTGTTGTTTGAATCTGCCGGGAGCTGCCTGCTCTAGGAAGGCCACTCTGAGTTTACAAGTGGTTTCTACATCTGTCTCCCATAAGGCTATCTAGCTTCAGCTGTTAGGCTCATACCAGAGTACATATGAGCAGGGGTGCCCCAGTTTGTTATTCCATCACCCCAAATGCCTAGAAGGCCAAGATCATGTCTCTTTCATGTTAATGTACTCTAATGGCTGGCAGAGGACAGACAGGTCTTCCAAATATGCTTTCTGTGCTGAAGGTCTGCTGTGAGTCATACACTGCAGCCTGTGCTTTGACCTGTGCTTCACTGAGTCCTCTAGAATCTCGGTTACCCAAGCAGCCTAGAGAGGGGATAGCTGGAGACAGGCTTTCTGGGTTCTGAAAGGCTGGTGTGTAGCTTCCTGCTGTGGTCAGCAACCTACCTCAGATCTCTAAGAGACTTAGTCCAACTGACCCATAAGGGACGGCACACAGGGAGCCCTATGAGGGGGCTGGCGGAGGAGGGGGCCTGGAGGAGCAGGTACTTGCAGCTGGAGGATGCTTTTATCCTGGCACTGTGCCACTTGCCAAACAAGCTCTTAGGGACTGGCTCTTCTGAAGTAGGCACAGTGAGTACAGGGTCAGGCTAAGAGGCTGGGAAATATCTGGAGGCTGCGTTTGAGACCCACTTATCCCATCAGCCCTTGCCCAAGTCTCCTGTAATTTGGCTGCAGCGCCGCCCGCCTCCCCAGGTCAATTAGAAACACTGCTGTTCCAAATCAGATGATGGCAGCTTCGATGAAAGGAAGAAACGGACCGTGGGGGTTGGCATGTGCAGTGAGAGTGGGCAGGCAGAAGGCTCAAGAGTTCCACTGTGTAGGTGGAAAAATCCTCAACTCTCAGTTGCATCAGCGCCACTGTGAGTAACGTGTGCAGCACCTAAGTTCTCCCTGGTACCTGGCTACCCACGGGCACACACTTTCTGTCGCATGATCACTAAGCAGACAGGAGGATCTCCATCAGCCTCTATAATATTTCCCATACCTCTGTAATGCTTGAATGAAGATGCTGACAGAGTCCTGAAGAAATGACAGACAGCATTCCCTTTATGTCCCTGTGGTGATTTGAATAGGAATGGCCCCCAAAGGCTCATAGATTTGAAGGCTTGGTTGTTAGGGTGTGGCACCACTTGGCAGGGATTAGGAGGTGTGGCCTTGTTGGGGGAAGTTTGTCACTGGCTTTGGGGTTTCAGATGCTCAAGCCAGACTCAGTGTCTCTCTCTTCCTGTTGCCTGCTGATCCGGATGCAGAACTCTCAGCTACCTCTCCAGCACCATGTCTGCCTGAGTGCCACCATGCTTCCTGCTATGATGACAATACAGTAAACCTCTGAAACTGTAAGCCAGCCCCAATGAAATGTTTTCCTTTACGAGTTGCCTTGGTCATGGTATCTCCTCATGGCAACAGAATACTGACTAAGTTCCCGAAGTCAGTCCTCTACTCTCAGAAGCAAACAGCAAACTTCTTGGAAGCAGGAGGATGACAAAATGTTCCCTTCTCTAATTCCCTCTCTCTGCCTGGCCTCCAGGCTTTACCAGCAGGCAGTGCTGACTAGGCTCAACTGGCCCTAATCCTAGCCATCAGCCAGAAAGTGTACAAGGAGAGGGAGTCAAGGGGCTTCCCGAGGGCTACCAGCCCTGGCCCTATGTCCTCAGGCTGAAGCCTATGCATCTGTCCAGCAGCCACTAATAAATAGGAAGAGAGTGGAAACCACTTAAACCTTAAGGGAAAGAGGGAGGTCCCTAGTCATGACACCTCCTGCACCCTCTGGTCACTGCTTTCAGGGTACAGGAAAGGCACGCAGGTGGAGGCTGTGCCATGGAGGAAATGTGCCATGAATGGTCACTACCATCTTCAGGTGAATGCCAGCTAACGAGAGCCTGGCCCAGCCGCCAGAGATATGAACTTCTTTGAAGCAAAACCCACATATGGTGATTCTGTTCTGACTTTTGTTGATTCTATTCCAGGTCCCACAGGATGGAAGAAATGGCCCAGAGTCAGAACCAATATAATTTCCCAGCACTGTCTTGTGGCTGGCCCCAGGCCTCAGGCCACGTCAGTTATTCCTACAACCCCAGAATGAATGGGTCAGCGGGGATGTTGCAGCCAAGTGTCTGAGGCCAGCTCAGTATCTGGGAATTGCACAGACACAGCCAGTGTCCTTCCTCCAGAGTGTCAAGCCAGTGGCTATAGTGTCAGCTCACCTCCCCATCTCAAGGCCCTGACCCAGAGCAGAGACAAAATCTACTGATCACTAGTTGTTATGGTTTATATATGAACTGTCCCCACACGCTCACATTTTGAGTACTTGTTCTGTGGCTGGTGGGAGGCTGTGGAACCTTTAAAAAGTAAGATCTTGCTGGAGGAAAGAGAGCTCCAGGGGCAGTCCTTTGAGATTACAGTCAACCTTGGTTCCTATACAGCTCTCTGCTTCCTAATCTGCCACCGTGTGAACACGGCCCCACACCACTGCCATCTCAGCCACAGCCTCCAACTGCCATGCTTTCCCCTTTATGATGAGCCCAAATCTCTCTGAGACCAAGCACTATAATGAAACTTGCCCTGTCGGTCGATTCTGTCCGGCATGGTGACACAGTAATGCAGAAGTAATTCACTCCCTGGTCCTCCTCTACCTGTTGGAGCCTTAGCCTCCTGTGTTCTCCTCACAGGTACCTCAGGCTGACTTTGATGGAGCACTGCAAAGGCAGATGCTATTGCATCATGACAACAATCCCTTTCCTCCTGTAGGGAAGCCCCACAAGTTACTCTAATGCAGTGGCTCTCAAACTTCCTCTATAGTTTAATACAGAAATCTTCCATACAGTTTCTCATGTTGTGGTGACCCAACAATAGAATTGCTTTCATTGCTACTCCATAACTGTAACTTTGCTATTATTATTAAAACAAATTTGTTATTAACATAATGTAAATATCTGACATGCAGGATATCTGATATTGACCTCCTGAGGAAAGGTCGTTTGACACACTTCCCCCAAGAGGTCACAACTCACAGGCTGAGAACCAAGGCCAAGATCTGGCTGCCATCTACATTTTACCATCCTAGCTCCAGGACCTGCTTTGCTCTCAGTGGGACCTCAACCTGGGCTGGTCACCTCCTCAGGGACTACATCCTGACTGGTGTTCCAGTCTGTCTGGTTCTGACTGCTGAGAGGCAGGTGGGCTGGGGACTGCAAGGGTTCAGCAAGCAAGGCGTGGGATCCAGTCCTATTCTGGGCAGACATCTCTACCATTCTAACCTCCATCTGTAAAGCAAAGTGGACCGTACCTACATTTGGGTGGCCTTGGTGGATGACCTGAGGTCACCTATACATAGAAGATGCTAAAGGATCAAGACATGGCATTTCCACGTTTGCCCTCCAAATGTTTATTCCTGTTCCTTATACATTCTTTTAAAATTTTATTTTTTATTTATATATAAGTATATGTACCTGTGTGAGTAAATGTACTCCACAGGCAGGCAGGTGCCCACAGAGGCCAGAAGGCGTCGGATCCCCTGGGACTGGGACTTCCAGGTGGTTGTGAGCCCACTCGACGACATGGGTGAACCTGGGTCCTCTGCAAGAACAGAGAGTGCTCTTTATCATGGAGCCATCTCTCCAGACACACCCACCCCCTGCCTTACAATGTCTTAAAAGGCATTCCCTTCAATGTGTGATCTGGAAGGGACACTGAGTGCTGCTGTCCACACCCCCAGAAGCAGAGCGAGCCAGCCTCCCTCAGCCACCTCAGCAGCAGCACTAGCCTCTTTTCTAACTCTTGCAGACATTCAGTTCACCTGAGCCAGCATCGCTCCTGAGCACAGGGTACCACTTCCATCCTGCCTCCACATTGCTCCAGGCTCTGTCCATCATCTAAGGGACTCTGGAGTTCTCTCTCTTTCATCCATCTGCCAAGAAATAATAGTGATTTCCTCTAACAGCCAGTTCCCACAATTCCCTCAGCTCTCCTCCGACCATGAAATTATTTTAAATGCCCACCCTCCTGTCTCCATGCTATATTGGATCAAAAAAAAAAAAAAGTCTGCTGTAATTGCCCATGAAAACCAGAACCACAAGAAAAAGCCTGCAGTTCTATTATCCGCCTTTGGTCACTTGTGTTAATGGCTGGGCTGGGTCTTGTTTTATAGGAGAGGTGGGGAAGGGCAAAACCACACCTGAAGACTCAGTTGCTTGGTTTTATACACAGAAGCCTGATCAAACAATTGAACTCAAGTCTCTTTGTGAACTTGTTGAGCCACAATATACTGCCTTTCATGTTTCCTCCATTTTAATGTTACCTCACCATGAGCCACCTGATGTAGCAAGTCAGTAAGGATCTCCACTGAGCAGGCTGCCTGTGTGAGCCAGGGGATCACGGCAGAGTATGGCTGGAAGGGCTAGAGCCTCGGCAGGTCCTATCAGGCTGGAAGCCATTAGAAGCTGGGTGTCTATTACATCCCAAATGCTGCCCTCTTTCAAGAGTTCCCCCCTCCCCTCTGCCTTTGAGAAAGAAGCCACCACCCCATTCCCCTACCCTGGTACATCAGGTTTTATCCTGGTCTTCACAGGATTAGGCACATCTTCTCCCACTGAGGCCAGACATGGCAGCCCTCTGCTACATATGTGCTGGGTGGGGGCCTCAGATCAGCCTCTATGTGCTCTCTGGTGGGTGATTCAATATATATGAAACACAAATGAACTTTGCATTTAGACTTGGGTCCAATCCTCAAGACATTCATTTCCTTATGTTTATGCAAATATCCCCCAGCCCCAAATGAGAAACACTCTGTTCCTAAGCCTCTCAATTAAGAATGATAAGAACTCTGTACAGTACATTAGACCCTTAGCTTGCTTCTAAGTTGTGTGTGTGTGTGTGTGAACTCATGCCACGGTGTATATGTAGAAGTGAATGATAACCTGTGAGAGTTGGTTGTCTCCTTCCACTGTGTGAGTTCTGAGAATCAAACTCAGGTTGTCTTGGTGGCACCTTTATCTACAGAGCCACTCTGCCAGCCTGGACTCCTTGCTCTCTCTAAAGGCTACCATCTCTAAACCTTGCCTATGGAAACACACAAAGGTTTTCCAAACACACACATACACACACACACACACACACACACACACACACACACACACACACACTGGTTGTAGTTCATGCCTTCTTTTTTAAAAAAATGTACACAAGACAAAGAGTGGAAGGCAGTGCAGTCCCCTCCCTGGGTCCAGGCTCCAGACTGTTCTGCAGCCCAGGGGCTTACTCTCAGCTGCCTGTATCCAAACATGAGCTCAGCAGGGTTGTATGTCATGCACAAAAGGCCTTCAGGGGCCCGCCATGGAGCTGATGCTGCACACACCAGTGGCTAACTATAACGAGCACACGAGGCTCGGGAAGTCTAAACAACCGAGGGCAAAGCCATTGCTTCTTTCTCAGCCCGCTGTACAGAGACAGCTTAATTAATTCACAGGGTTCTACCAAATGCTATCATTCTCTTTCCCAGGAGACAGGGGATCTCTACAAGGTAGAGGCAAAGTATGGCACCTGGAGACTGCAGGAAGAATGCTGGTTCCGCTCCTAAAAGGTACCAACAGAACCACACACCCCCCCCACACACACACCACCCCATTCGCAGAGCTGACTAAGCTGCCCAAGTCTGCCCTCCTGAGACCTTCGGGAAGGTTCCCTCTCTCCTTAGCTTCTGCACAGTTCCTATGTAAGCAGCCCTACCCAGTTGTCCTGTCTCCATCCTCTCTCCACTGCCTCCCCAGGATCTCAACTTTGTCTCCTTTCTTTTCCCAGGGAAAATCACTACTGCAGCGGAGACTGAGCAGGATGAGACGAGAGTCTCCAGTGCCAGGGCCAGTGACTTTTCAAACAAGAGCTGAAAGTTTATTTGTGTGAAACTGGTAAATAATTTTTAAAACCTGAAAACACTAGCTAGGCCAAACCAAACAAGCTCACAGTGTCTACACGATCCAAGTCCTTCCCAGCCCAGACTGCACACTGGTGGGTACAAAGCCACAAACGGTGGCAGCAGACCTGGTCTTTCCTAGGCCTTCTGCCAAGATCCACTTTGGGCAGGGCTCTGCATCCAGACAGCCCTCAGATGCCTCCAACTACCCTGTGCACCTTGCTGACTCCCCAGCCCACCTCTCCTTCCTGAGCTCTGTCCACTATGCGCCTTGTCCTGAGCCTTCTTCCTCTCCTCACCTATGATCTGGACATTTCACTTCCCTTACTCAGCTCGTGTCTTCCTCCCGAGTGGAGCACTGCAGGAGACCTCTGAATAAATACACGAATGAACACAGCACCCTAGTGACTACTCAAGCCAGACTCCTGGGCAGAGTCTTTCTGCTTCATTATCCCTCCAAGTAGTCATAAAGCCCATGCCCACCACGGTCCTTCAGGCTCTGCTTCTTCCTTCCTGGGCCAAGGCCGGCATCTGGGCCACCCTCAATCTTTGCTGAGTTGCATCGCCTGGTGTCACCTCCCACCAGTTCACACTACATGAGCCACACCCAGGTGCTGCCTCTTAACACAGATTTCTGGGCTCTGCTCCCACCACGAGTCAGAGTCTGTAAGGCAGGAGCACGAGCATTTTTGTTTGCTTGTTTAGGAATGTGCATTTTAAACAAGACCCGAGGCAAAGATGATCTAAGCATTCAGATGTCCACATTCTGGGAAACAGAACTGGGCTGTGCCCTCTCCAATATGCCAACTGCATGGTGGTGCCTCTGCAGCTGGGGCTCCCTCTTGCTTTGTCTCTGCACAGCCTCCATCTTCCAGGGACACACTTCTCCAGTGCCCTCTTCAACAACTCCCACCCTCCCTCAAGGAAGACATCCTCTGCCCTACTCTCCCTAAAGTATGGCCTCAAATGTTCCCTGACTCCCTAGACCAGCCAGGATTCTTGTCCTCTGTCCGGCCGCACACACATGATCGTCATTCACTTAATACATGTCGGGGTTACTATGTGCCAGACACTGCACCACATGTTACAGAATCCTTTACCAACTCTACCAGTCAAGGGTCCATCTTTTCTGAAAGGAAACTGAGGCACTGAGAAGACAAACTGCTTCTCTAAGCTCGGAAATCTGGTTTGCAATCAGGCTCCAGGATCCTTGCTCTGTGGGCTCTACCATGCCCCACCCCTTGCCCATGCCCCACCCCTTGCCCATGCCCACCCCTTGCCCATGCCCCACCCCTTGCCTGCCCAGCACTATAGAGCTTCTGATGCACCTCCATTGGTCAGTGAGCTGCCTGTGGTTCCAGGGGGTCTGAACTCCTAGCCCTGTGACAACTCAAGAATGTTAGCTAAAGAACAAGCTCACATACTCCATACTGCATCAATAAGGAATGATAAAAACTAATAAACTTTAGAGTTTAGAGTGTAAAGACACGAAATGTGATTGGGACCAATGACCATCCTGACACTATGCCCTTTAGAGAGTGACCTTCAGGGTGTGCTGACTCCTGTGGGGAGAATACACCACCCAAGCCACCTTGACCTGGCACTGAGTCCTCAGAAGCTCCACGTCATGACCAGTGCAAATCCGTCTCTGTGTCCATTCAGGTTATACAGAACAGGCCAACGCCTCACCCAGAGAAGACACTGCAGACATCGCAGACCCCTAAGACAGTACTGGCTTTCACTACTGTAGGTGGAGGATGCCTCCCAGATATGAGTAAGCACCACAGAGACTAACTGTCAGCCAGTGCACTCTGATTAAAAGGGTTAGGGTTAGGGTTAATCAGGGTTAAGGTTAGGTTTAGGGTTAAGTTTTCTTTCAGCAAACAGCTGAAGTAACATTAGCCCTGACCACCTTCTGGGATGCCAAAATACCATGACCATGTACACTGGCAGGACTCTGGTTACCTTACAGACTTATGGTCAGTATGCTTTCTGTGAGCCAAGGGTTTTCCCAAAAGCTCTCAACCAACCTTGAGAGACAATAATAATCAGCTCTGTTTTACAGAAGAAACAGCAGCTTCCATGAGCCAGGGGCTTTCCCAGAAGTCTAAGTTCTCATACCAGTTTTGCAAAGAAGCAGTAGGTAACTAAGAGGGTTCCACGAACCAAGCCTTTTCCAGAAGTGCCTGCTCTCATACCAGCCTTGCAAAATTACGATGATTAACTGTCTTACAGAGGAAGACGCAGAGGACCCAGCTGCTCGATGAGGAAGCTAACATTCAAATCAAGGCCACAACTTCAGAGCCTGTGTGTGCCTGCCACACAGCCATTTGGGGAGTGCCAGCAAGAACATGGAGAAATGGGCACAAAACACACAGAGAAGGAATGCTGCCGAGGAGGAATGGGCGATTATATATGCACAGACAAAGCAGAAACGAACGATTCAGAGGTCTTCATTCCCTAATTATCTTCCAGTGTTCTAACAAAGGATCCTTGAATTTGAAAAGTTATTTTCCCACTGTACATAATAAGGAACTGAAAATATTTTGAATGAAAGAAAGAAAGGAAGGAAGAAAGAAAGGAAGGAAGGAAGGAAGGAAGGAAGGAAGGAAGGAAGAAAGAAAGAAAGAAAGAAAGACCTCAAGTAACTTCAGTAAGGAGCATATGGAGGTCATTAGCATTCTGGAGGATGTGCTGAGATCCTATAGACAGCACGGTATGCTGCATGGGCCCCTTCCCCAGTGCCTCCGCCTCTACAGTGCCGAGCACAGCACATACTTAATAGTGCTTGTGGCCCGACGACTCACGTTCACTGCCCACACGAAGACGAGCTTGTTTTAATAATCCCATTTCTCAATCCTAACCTGCATCAAATCATTTCCATCTCCAAAACATCAACAGGAAAAGTTACCAATGAGATGTTGTAAGACACGCAGTGGTTCTGAAGAACGAAACCACATTTTGTACATAAAGCACACACAGAAAGTTAGAGTTGATAAACGTCAACTATATTGTTTCAAATAATAATACCGCCAACATGGCATCCAAAAGATTTGTCAAAAGGAGCAATTAAGACAAAGCCTGTTTATTTCTGGGTAAGAACAAAAGCATGAACCAATCTCTGTTTTGTTGATCATGAAGTTTCTTACACTATAATAATAAGCAATCAATAAAGCAGCCAAATAAATAAAGCAAATAACTGCCATTTCTACAGAAAGAGGCAGGTACCAAAGTCACAGTTTACCTAGAACGAGAAAGGCAGCCCGGACGTCCATTTCTTAAGCTTTCTGAACTGCAAGGTACTCCAGAGTAAAGAGCTCGGGTCCAGCCGGCCAATTTATTCTGCAAAATTTTCCTTAAAAAAGTGTGGCTGAAAAGCCGCCCTCTTAACACAGACGGACATTCAGAAGCGTTGCACAAGCGAGACACACAGGGCCATTCAGTGCCACACAGGCCAGCTCATGCGAGGTGCCTGGGGAACACAAGTCAGCCACATTCGCCTAACCCGCCCGGGGATCAGGACAAATCTCAGGCTGACTGCAGGTCCCACCTCCTTCACTGAACGATGGAAACTTTCCAATGAAAAGCTATAAACAATGAAACCACTGAAAGCCAAAAGCCACTTTTTGGAAGGATTTCTATTTTTGCAGGTTGTTAGCCATCTGGAGTATTTTTGCATGTCTATGGTCACCTTCTCTTGACCACCTCCAATACTGGAAAGATGAAATAAGTATTTTTAAGCCCCTTCATGGTCAGAATAGCTTGTTACGTGCACAGAGGTGAGTCTAACCATATACCACCCTGGAGGTAAATCAGGCAAGCCTGCTCAAAGCTTTCTTTCTTCAAACCAGCCCTCCTGAGGCCAACTGTCCCCACACTCCTGTGCACGCACCACATCCCACTGACTGAGCCACCTGCTCCTTTCTGCCCCTCCAAGTGAAACAGAAATGGCCCCTCCCCACTGGGCTCCTGGGGATGACATATACTTGTATCCAACCCACCAGGGTGAGGTGGTAAAACAGAGAAGTCAGGTGGCAGCAAACACATAGTTCTCAGTATTTTATCAGCACCTCCTCAGTTTCCAGTACATGGAATCCAAAGGAAAGGAAGATGCTTTCAGAGTGGACATTCATTCATTCTTTCATTCATTCAGAGATGTCTACTCTGTACAGGGCATGTGGGGTCCCGAGATACACAGGGAAGCTGCATGACCAGCAAAAGGGAGCTGGCTCAGGAAATCCTGATGCTCACCTCAGAAGCATCCACCCTTGGGAGCAATGAAAGTATCCAGAGGAGGCAAGGGTTGAAAGGACGGAAAGAGGACGGGGGACCAGCTGGCCAGGGCAGGGTGGTAGGGGTGAGCACAGGGCAAGACTGGTTCTTTGGAAAGGCCAAGCAGAGGGTGGGACACAGGATGGTGGACCACCACTGGAGGGCTGCAATCAAGGAGACACTGGAGCAGGATTTGAGCTCCAAGATAGCCCCTCTCATGGCAAGTGTGGGGAGCACAGATTTGGGGTACAGTGTGAGCATAAAGATCCAGTGAAAAGTGAGGGTTGGGGAGGCCCACAGATGAGCTTCCCCAGAGAGTCCTTACTGTACTACCTGGGACCTCCCATGGGTAGCTTCTGCCTCAAGGGGCCAGGATTCATACCAGTGACCCAATTTCCCCACCCTATCCTGAGCTACTCCAGCCCCATCAGTGACTGAATATAAAATGGCCACCTGGTCCTCAAGGAACCAAATGCCTCTGCTCAGCATGGGAAATCAAGAAGGATCCTCTCTACCTTGGGATGAATGGCAAAGAAAATTGTAGGAATAAGCAAGCAGCTTAGGAATATACATAAGAGTTCAAAGAATGTATCCCAAGGGGGCTAGAGAGATGGCTCAGTGGTTAAGAGCACCGACTGCTCTTCCAGAGGTCCTGAGTTCAATTCCCAGCACCCACATGGTGGCTTCACAACCATCTGTAATGGGATCTGATGCCCTCTTCTAGTGTGTCTAAAGACAGCTATAATGTACTCATATATAATAAATAAATCTTTAAAAAAAAAAAAAAGAATGTATCCCAAGGCTGGTGTGAGTGTGGTGGCACATGCCCAGGAGGCTGAAGAAGGAGGGTCATTGGGTTGAGACTAGTCTGGAGGGTCATTGGGTTGAGACTAGTCTGGCTACAGAGACCTAGATTCAAAGAAAGAAAAGATGTCAGTTTAGGACTCCTGCTTGCAACTGTTCACTGTGGGCACCAACAATGCACAAGCTCCAGGTTTTCCTCACTGCCCACACCCGGGCCCTCAGTTTACCAGTGAAGCCACCTTCTCTCCTGTGACCCTCAAGCCCCCTCTATACTTACAGAACTGCAGGCTGAGGCTCAGGAAAGCCAACAGCCCAGCCAGGGCCAGCAGCACCAAGAAGCGATTACGGTAAAGCATTATTATGTGTTCTACGTTCTCTTCATGGTTTCACCTCCAATCCGGAACCCGTCCTGTGGAGAAAGCAAATGCAAGAAACATGTGTTCAAGGAGAAAGTCGAGTGTGTCACCCGGAAGTAATCCAGTTAGCCCATTCACTGGAAGGAAGGCTTGCATCCGAGCGGGAGGATAAGCACTTGCTCTCTAAGTCTTTGCCCCAGATAAGCCCAAGGATGTAGGAGGAGCTAAGGGGGGAGGAGTAAGGAGAGGAAGAGGAGGAGTAGGAAGGAAGAGGAGGACTAGGAGAAAGAGAACAGAGATAGAAGGAAACATGGAGGCAGATGTTTACGTGTCTCTAGCAGTTGAAAGTATATCTAGGTTGGGTATTGGGTTACACTTCTGATTGTATGGGCATCTTGTTATTGAGCATTACCAAACTTATAAAGCCTTTGATTAACACTTAAGCATTAGAGTCTCAGTTTCCTACTGGGCCCACATGCATGGCAGGTTGGTCTGGGCAATGCCCAGCCTTGTGGAGACAGCGTGGAAGATTGACAGAGCCATCTCCCACGCTGGTGTCTTGTGGGTGGCAGGGCTGGTGTTAGCTGTGGCACGCACGTGGCCTCCGGCTGTGAAACATGGCAAAGCTGCTGCAGCTCTTAGATAGTCAGCTTGACCAGGTTTTAAATAATTACAGCAACACAAGGAGAACACTCTTTGAAGTGAAAAGGGCTTGCTAGTCCTCCCCTCATCTGCTGCCATCCATAGGTGAAGAGATGTTTACAGACATGGCATTCTCGAGAGAAGTGCAGAGGATGTTCACTGGGCATGTACGTCACAGACAACAAATCCTGCATACGAACCAGCTCACCCCATTATAACCTCAAACACTGAAGTCTTCAACCTTTTGATGAATTGTTTGCCAACATGACCTTGATCACAAATCGTAATCTGGGTATCAGCCATTGCAATGTGTCCCATAATACTGCTTTCAGGGATGCTGGGTGTGCTCCTATACTAACCTGCCTCATTGGCTACTACTCAGAGGCGTCACCCACTCCAGACCAGACTTGGCTGAAGTCTGCAGTCTTCCGCTGGTCCCCCTCCCCCATTCTAATCTCTTCCAACCATATTAGAAATATGTAACAGAATTTTTCTTTTTAAATACTGAGTAAGATCCTTAATTTTCCATCCATGAAAAAAAGGTACTGTAATATTCCACCAGCCTTACATGTGGAGTTCTGTTTATTATTTGTGTTGGGGGTGGAGCGGTGCACGTGGCATAGGGCATCTGTGCAGGTCAGAGGACAACCGTGTGCTGTCAGTTCTTTCTTTCCATCTTGACAGGAGTCCTGGAAATTGAACTCAGGCCACAAGGGGCACCCCTGCCTAGTGAGCTGTCTCACTGGCACACTGGGCTTACTTTCTGGTTCTCACTGGGATTTTAAGTAGAATCTGTAAACTATATTTCCTTAGAAAACATTCTTAAGATTCTAACAATAGGTTTATAATAGCTATTACAGACGAGTCTTTACGCACTTCAAATACAATTTCCCACAGAGCCCGAACCGACAGAACCAGACAGAAGCTAGCATACTAGTGTGAGGATGGCATAACTGAATGTTCCGGGGCCACTGATTTGCTCCCTGGGGTGAGGCACATGCATGTGAGCTGGTTCAATAATTTTCTTTATGAAAAAGTAGATCTGTTGGGACTGAGGCAGGAGCCAGAACCCTGCACCCCTCGCTCCCACCCTCATCCCTTGGATGTGCACCACTCCTTCAGGAAGGGACCTATCAGAATTTCATTTAAGGGGAGATCTTTTGCTACAAGACAAATTAAAATCCACGCACCCCTCACAGAAGACCACCGGTGCCCCTCATCTGTAGGAAACACCTTGGCGGCCCCTTCCAGGCAGTAGACAATCTTCACTGCATTCTTCCAGGGACCAGGGACTTCGAACTGCTCACAACCATCCATTTCCAGAGGTTTCTATTCACTAAGAGGGTGCATCTTGTTCACACTTTGCTAGGTTGGTGAGTGCATTTCTAATGCACAGACAGAAAACTGAAGCTTGTGAGTGGGAAATTACTAAGAGGATGGTGTCAGGGTGAGAGGCGATGTTTCTGTAGCTCTAGGGTTCTTTCTTATGGGTTACAGTGTCTCCTACACATCTACACACTGATTCTAGTCAAAGCCTGTTGACAACACAGGCCAAGTTCACTCTCAGTGTCAGAACTTCTGTGCCTCCTTTGTATGGTCATGGGTCTCAGAGCCCCTTGGCGCTTAGTCTTTCCTGACTGGGTTGGTTCTATCGATGACCTAATACAATGATTCTCATGTGGAGATTTGTTTGCTTGTTTATTTTTTACAGGTATCACCATGTAGCCCAGGGGCTGGCTTCAAACTTACAATCCACTTATTTCATTCTCCTGGCTAATAGAATGTTGTCACTCAAGCCTTGGCAATTCTTTTAATTTGGGGAGCGAGGGAGACAAGAAAAGACTGTGGGATGGGAAGGAAGGCTTAGAGCATCTTTTGTACCATCAAGTGAAGTGGGGCTTTTCTTCATGGTTTCTTCTGACATCTTTTATGGCTGATACCATCTTTGAACATTCTCCTCCTCTACATGCCTGTCTTTTAGAGCTCCTGCCCTGGAGGCAGCACTGGGGTCTTCCTAAGTTCTATTGTTAGAAGGATCCTACAGGCCTGGTTGCCTAATGATGCTACGTCTTGTGTAACATCAGCAGCAGCCTGCAGCAGAGAAAGGGCTGGGTGGGTGTCTAGGGTCAGACACATACAAGCTTGGTGACTGACCCAGCTACTTTACCTCCCTGAGGCAGTTTCTCACCAGGAAATTGGACTAATTGCCTCAGGGTGTTGTGTGGACCAAATCCCAGGCTAAGTACAATCCTTGGCATGTAGGAGACAATCCAGAGAAAATGGCTGTTAGGAGCCATTTCACCTACACACTCTGTGATCCATTCCCTCTAGGGAAACAGTTTAGGATGGAGTTTCTTCACTCATTTTTCCTGGGTTCCTGTTGGATGGGTGAATATTCAGCATTCTTGTGTTCTTACCCACATCTCTCCCTCTGCTGCTCTGCCTCAGATCTGGCCCTCAGGACTCTTGCTCTGGGCTGGAATCTCCCTGTGCTGGAGTGAAAGCTGTCCTTCCTGATTCTTGGGTCCAGATGGCATCTCTTGTTCCAGTGTCACCTATGCTAGAACTGCTGTTTGGCAGCCCCATGTCTGGATGCAGGAGACAATGACTTCCTTTGGCTTCTGGGCTCCATCTGGCCCTTCATTAGCTCTCTGCCTCCAGCCTCTTGGGGGATTTCTCACCTCAGTGACTGGCAGAACAGACTGCTAGAACTGCTGCATGCATCCCACAGGTTTTCTTGACACTGACGTTTCCTCAGGAATTCACCACAGTGTGGCTCAGAGCTGTCTTCAGGTGGGTGTCAGGTAGCAACAACTGCTACTTGCTGAGCTAAATCCAGGTTTGCAGCATGATATATTTCTTAGAGCAATGGCTTCCACTTCGTGCTTTTTCTGTATCCTCGGACTGATGACACAAGTTCTCAAACTGACTCCCAGTTTAGCCAGGAGATTTGTTTCAGACAATGGGAAAACAGCAGATGAGTTGCATGCAGGGGCTTGAACCGATTGGAACTGGGCTCTGAGAGGATTTCCAGGCTTATCTGCTGGAGGAACCAACACAATGGCGCCTGCTGAGACTTTCTCCAACAACCAATCTGTCAATCATTGTACATGAATGAGGGAACCCTAGACTTCCAGCTCAGCCAAGCCTGCAGACATCTATGATCAGCGTAATCCATCCAAGTCCAGTCTGGAGGTTTTGGGAACTTGATACAAAGTAAAAGCTAACTGACAGAAAAGAGGGGAAAAATGCCCTACATCTTTCCCAGAGAACACACCAGGATTTGCACACCAGGATTTTCTCGATGCCACCCTCTATCCTGTCCACAGTTTTCAACGTGCTGAGCACATCTGGAGAAAGGGGCTGTATTTAGGTTCAGACCTAAAACACAGAGGGTATGTTGGGTTGACCAGATGGCTGGGCTCCTGTAACTGCCCTGTAGCTTCTAATCTCTGGATTGCTGTCATTCCTGCCTACCCTGACTGCGGTAAACATGTGGGAACATGCCCTGTGTTTCTCCTCCACTCCCCTTGACCAGGTTTCTGTGCCCTATCTGACTCTCCAGCAAGATCAGGTCTTGTTGGTTCCCCTATGCTGGGTCACATCGTTGAGCTCAGCACATAGTCCAGCTTGAGGTTGCCTAAACACTGAGACAGACACATGACATCTTCTGGGGTCCATTTCATTCTCTGGAGTCCACTTCAGTAGCAAATGTGGGGATGGAGACTATGTGCTGTTCTTAGTTCTAAAAATGGCTAAATAATGTTGAAAGAACCTAAAGTCTGCAGGGATTTGAAGACAGTGGTTTACAGTTATAGCTAAAATGCCAAAGGGTCAGTGATGCTTGTCAGTGGGAAATGGCAGTGGCACTGCTCTGCTGAACCGAACGTATTACCATAGCAAGTATTCCCTGCTGGAGTCCAGGATGCAGCCTTGGTTATCCAATACTCTCTTCCCTGTTTGCTATGGCAGCCAGGAGGCTAAGGGAGGCCCTTGATAAATCATGCTGGGCTTCCTTCCTGCAATC
Organism: Grammomys surdaster; assembly: GCF_004785775.1. Classification (NCBI taxonomy): domain Eukaryota; kingdom Metazoa; phylum Chordata; class Mammalia; order Rodentia; family Muridae; genus Grammomys; species Grammomys surdaster. The sequence continues at coordinate 6,903,732 of NW_021621048.1, forward strand.
TTCATGCACATGCCTCTGCAGGAGCTCTGTGTGCACTGCTGGGGGCTACTGTATGCAGCTCCTCAGACAGGTGACACTCACACAGATCACAATGGTCCTAGCCAGGGCTCTAAGCCTAGGGGGACGCCCCATGGCCTGCTACTCAAGAGCACAGAAAGTCAAATCCACAGGATGACTCAGTGCTGTGCTGGTTGGGTGGAGTGCTTCTGAGGGACTGTGGCTCCCCCTTCTCCTATTCCCCAACATCTCTCAGGTCCTGTTACCTTCCATGCAAAAGATGTTCTTGGTCCGACATGCATCCTAACCAAATCCAATTCCCCAACATATTCCGGTGGAAACAACTGGTCCATGTTCCAGCATATGATGCCATAGGATGGCATTACCTGTTAGGAGGTGTCTGCTCAACATAGCTCTAGTCCCTGGCTAAAAATATCTCAAATCTAGAATTATTACATTGAATTTCTGCTTAAACAAACAGAAAAATCCAGCCAACTCCCTTTGACTTTACCATAAATCTGAGCCGCAAAAGCCAAGTGCAGTGTTGAGACAGCACGAGATAATAAGCAGACGCCCTAACACTACGGTAAATACCATTTCTGAATTACAAGGGGAAAGAGACACGTCAAAGGCTTCTCTCTAAGCGACGATTCCACCACCAGAGGCTTCCAGAGCTGAGCCCTGAACTATTTTTTTTTACCTTGTAAGAACCAAGAATGCCACATCAGGCAACAGGCTCTGGTTTCTTCTTCAAAGGATACAAAATTTAGGATTTGAAATGTGACCATGGCTACTTGAAAGAAAATATGCATTCAATTATCTTCCATATGTGCAGCTGAAGTACTACTACCAGAAATAGAAAGATAGAATTAAATAAAGAAAATACTTTGGGTAGATGTTATACTCTGATTCATTTTGATCATGCTCATTTGGGCCTAAGTAAAGAACATTATAATTTTAAAAAGAATCATGTAATTGTAAAATAAGCATGAGGCAAGCACGGCAAAGGCTGCCTCTGAAGGGGACTCCAAGGTCACGACAGAATGGAGTTTAATTGCAAAATCAAAGCTGCTTGGCTAAGAATAAACTAACCTTGGAGACTGATGAAGATGGATGAATTCTAGAGCTGCCTGCAAAACACAGAGGACAGACTGGAATGGGTGCTCTGAGCTCACAGCAGTTAGTCTGGGTCCAGAGATCTTCAACTAATTTGTAAGCTTGCTTCTAAAGTGGAAGCCAACCCATCCATCCATGTATTCATGTATGCATCCATGATCTATCCATCCATCCATCCATCCATGCATCCATGCATCCATCCATGCATCCATGCATCCATCCATGCATCCATCCATTCATGTATCCATCCATTCATGTATCCATCCATTCATGTATCCATCCGTGTATCTATCCATGCATCCATCCATCCATCCATGCATCCATACATCCATCCACCCACTCACTCATTCAGACATGAATGTACAATTCATTCCAGAACAGAGTATTTCCTGATTATCAACAGGTGCCATTCTAAATGAAAAAGACCTCAAGCATAGGACTTTTTGGGGAGAGGGGGCAGCGATAAAAGGAGGTACCTTGAAACTCAAAGCTAAAATGCATTAGAGATTTATAGAAGAAAAGATATGGGACCAAGATTTGTTGTAAAAAAAAAAAATACACAAGAGGTAAGGCTGGAGATGGCTCAGCAGTTAAGAGCACTGGCTGCTCTCTCAAAGGACCTGAGTTCAGTACTGTGCCAAGTACCCACATGGCAGCCTACAACCATCAGTAAGTCCAGTTCCAGGGGATATAACGTCCTCTTCTGGCCTCTGCAGGCACCAGCTGCATGTAGTGTACACATCAAAAACACTCATACACACCAAATGAAAATAAGTAAATCTAAAAAGAAAAAAAAATCCTCTGGGGTTAGAGGGAGGATAATGAGGCAGGCAGAATGCTCCCTGCTGTTGAAGCCGGGTGGTGGAGCCTCGAGAAGCATCATGTGACTCTCTGCTCCCACCATGTCCAGTGTTCAAAGTGGAAAAACAAACAGAACCAGTTTTTTAAAAAAGTTTCATTTCAAAAAGTAGATGGGCTGCAGGCAAGAGGACATGAGTCACGAGAGAGGGTATAAAGCTAATTGTTTTTAGTCTCCATTCTGCCGTGGCTTTTCCTTGTGCTGAGTAAGTGTATAAAAAATGTAACTGATCATCAAAGTTTAAAACACTAAGCAAAGTTCCAGGACTTCAGAAGGGCTATTCTAACTGTACAAGTTACAGAGGTTCAGTGAGACGCATTGAGTTTGTGACTGGGAAGGGCTTGTTAGAGTAGCTACTTTAATCTGTCTCTGTGATGTTTTTATTTGTGAGCTCAGCACAATAAAGTGAGTTTATTTAATAATAATCTTAAAAGTAAGCTTATTGTCCAATCGATGAAGTAAGGTGTAAGCCAAACATTGGGCGACGGGAAACCACAGCCTCTGGGGAAGGAGAGGGCACAGAAGAGATCATACCTAGACTGGGAGACAGCAGGTGGGCTCCCAGGAAGAAGCGATTGAAATTGCCCTGAAGAGTGGACTGGAGTTGGTGCATCTATGACTGTACATATTTCAAAAACACGCCACCAAGCAGTACCTGCTTGCCTGACAGGCTCACTTTGTGGGTCGGCCGGCCCTTGTTTCTTAGGCTAAGATTCAATCTCTTGCTAGCCTCTGCCCTCTGCCCTCCATGCAGCAGAGACTTCTCATGTGACATTCAGGATCCCCGGGATGTGACTGGTCTGAAAAGACTGTGCTCTGCCCTATACCTGGCTTCTCCAAACACTTCTCTCACCTAGGACACCTGGAAAGGTGATGTTTCCCACGACTGTACCACATCTAGATGTGGTGCAGGAGGAAGGATACAGATCAGGACTGTAGGTCAGTCCCCAAGCATAGTCCTGGATAAAAGGTTACACTAGGCCCAATGTTCTTCACCACACTTTTGGACCTACAATGATCTGGCAATACCCCTAAATCTCTCCTCGCTCAGTCCCGTCCACACAGGAGGGAGCCATGGGTTAGGGGTATAAGTCTAGCACTCTGTTTTAACCCTCAGTGAGCTATGGTTTTCCCCATGAGGAAATGGATCTCTGGGCTGTGAAGAGGGTAACAGGCGGCACTGCTGCCTATAAGTGCCAGCCCCGAGACTCTCAGATGGCTTGGTGCCCACCAGCTCACCCAAGGCACCAATTCTGCTTCTTCCCTGCCTCTGCTCACTCTCTCCCCATACCTAGCAAGAGACCTGCCCATTGGGAATAGCAAAGAAAGTCAGAATCTGAAGAGGTTTTAAATGTCATCTCGTTCAAGGTCAGGGCAGAGCAAAATTGGCTCACGGCCCTGGGGTGTTTGGAGAACTTGCCCTGTGAGGTTCCCATTCTGCTCCACATTCAGAGAGGCACCCAACACTCTGTCCTTGTGCCCTCCCTGTACACTCCAGCAGACACGCTATGGGACCAGGCACCCCTAACTGTACCCCTTACCATCAGACTTCCCTAGGCTTAATGGGACACATTATTATCACCAGAGAGAGTATTTTCCAAACTCTTTGGTAACTAGTTGTAAGCAGGTAATAAATACAATTCTGGCCAGTGACCTGTGAGTGAGCATAGTCTGGTAATTCCAAGTCAAAAGGAGGTTGCATGTCCCAGTCCATCCTGGACATTTTCCCCAGTACTTTCCCTTCCCAAGTGCCAAACCCCAGGGTGATGATGAGCAGTTTCACATAAGAAACACCATCCTAATGGATGAATAAAACCCTAGGTGACCCCAAGGGGCAAAGCTATCCCCTTGATTTTTTTGATTCTCAGCTCAAATTGTTTTAAAAGACTCTCAGTTTCTCCCCTAACCCCCAAACCAATCAATTTCACAATCTCTTAAAGCCATCATTATTTTACTTCTGTTAAAGTAGACAAACAAATATCCTACCATTGGCACTACAAAACACTGAGCCCTTTCAAGGGGCTCACTCCCCTCTGGGTACTATGATGATTATGACATTCACCGAGTCTTACTGACCAGGCTTGGTGTCACTCATGGACACAAAAGGAGACACGATGATGATCTATAACCTTGTTGTTTTGTTTTAACCCTTATTTATTTGTGAAACTGTGAAGATGGGTTGGCTGTAGACAACAACAGCAAAAAAACCTCTGGCTATCCCAACAAGACACAGCAACACTGTCAGCAAACGGTCACAGCACTAAAGGAACAGCTCAGAAGCACCCACCACTTGCCTAGCCAGGTTCTTCCTGTATGTTACGCTCTTAGTGACCTCCTGTGGTTTTGCTCTCCCAAGAGTGTCAGCAACTGAGGCCACATTCCCAAGCATCACTGCCACACCTGGTAGTGGACAGGGACAATCCTCTGCATCTCTGCTTCACCAGAGCACTTAAGCATCTCCTAGAAGCCCCTCCAACAGACCTTCCCTCCTCTCCTCGCTAGAAGTGAACCACATGTCAAAGCCCAAACCAATGACATAAGGATGGATTCTGACAGCTGGGTGAAACCAATCAGGATTCACTTTTTGGCAAAGTCCCAAGTGGGAAGGAGGGAAGTGGGACATGAACAGAAGGAGGTAGCCAGGAGGTTCTGTTACAACCCACACCTGGAGAAGGTTTGACAACACACACAATTATCCCAAGGAGTGACTCCTAAGCTCAGCCAGCAGATGACGGCACCTGCACTTTTCAAATCTAGGCATCAAAGCACATCCCGTCATAATTACAGGCTTTCAAAACCTCAGCGCTGGCTTGCTCAGGTATAATCCAGCAGTGACAACCAAGCACAGCATTTCCCACAGGCTGCATGTCCTACCAACAAGACCTTTTATTCCCAAATTTGCGTTTCTAAAATATGCAGCATGAATTATTTATCTGTGATTTCTTTCCAAGAAGGTTCTAAAGCTCGTGACTTACAGAGTTGGTGTTTTTAAAAGCATGAACTATTTTTAATTTCTTCTTTTAAAAAAGATTTATTTTTATGCATGCGTGTGTGTGTGTCTGTCTGTCTGTCTGTCTGTCTGTGTGTCTGTGTCTGTGTGTCTGTGTGTGCCACACACATTTTGTGACCTACCTGATATGAGTACCAGGAACCATAATAGGTCTCTGGAAGAGCAAGAGGTGCCTGCCCTGAACTGCTGAGCCATCTCTCCAAGCCCAATAATCTTTTTCCCTAAGTTTGTCAACTACAAGGTCTACAAGGCCCAAGGTCTCTCTCTCTTTGAAACCCACCCACTAGCTCCCCCAGTTAAACTGTCCTTGTGGCTGGTCATTTCTCAAGACTGAAACAAGGAATTCAGCAAGCTAGGAGTTCACTTTCTACATACACTTCAGCTATCTCTTTCTGACATTCTGGGAGAAGTCTGTGTCACCCAACTGTAAGACTCTGCTCTTCCTGAATCTCTGGGAGCAGCGCACTGAAGCTGCCGTTCTTAGTTTAGAATGCCAACCACACTTGGAGAAGAGAGACGGCATACATGTGGCATAGCTAACTCTCCAAAGCCTCTTCAAAAACAGAGCTGCCTTTAAAAAAAAAATTGTGTTTTGGAAGCAAACTGAGTCAATTAAAAGTTTCTTAAAATGTCAAGGAAAGCCAGGTGGTGCTGGTGCATAATCTTTAAACCTAGTATTTGGGAGGCAGAGGCCAGCCTGGTCTACAGAATGAGTTCCAGGAAAGCCAAGGCTACACAGAGGAACTCTGTCTAAAAAATCAAAAAAATGAAAAACAAACAGCAACAAAAGGTTGTGACTGTAAAGTTGGATTTGCAGGTGGTGTACAACAAAGGTCAGAATGATAAAAGCTACATAGTCAAGCAATAACAAATAAATAAATAAGCAAACAAAACAAAACCCTTCACAAATCTTAAGACTCACAGACATGCAAAGTGAATCTGTCACAGGGGAAAGCGGGACACCCATGCACACCATGTTTCTTGCTACTTGCATTCCCAGGGCTTTGCTTCGCTGGATGTCTGGACCAGAGCACACAAGTTGGCCACGGTAAGGTGTTTTGTCTCATGAGGCCTTTTTCAGGCGGAAAGCACACTCAAGAAAGAGTTTTGGCAAACTCTTGGCTCACTGCCAAACCATCTGTACCCTGATCAAGAAAGGACAAGACACGAAGCCCTCTGTGGGTTACTACTAGTCCTTGTGGGTAGTTACACAATGGCCTTAGACTGTGCTTCACTGCACCCTCACCCCAACCAACGCTGGCAGTGACTATGGCTGTGGCAGTACAGAATGAGCCTTCTAGTCCATGGATCTGGCCAACGGTGGGGAGCCACTCCTAGGTGTCCTCTATGTATCAGGACCCAGGGATTCTTGAGTCAGAGCTCTAAAAAGTTTATTAAAAACACTCTGTGTGTCCTTTGCATTTCAAAATGGTGCTAAAGCATTTCGACACAGACTCATGGATGTCAAGTTTGGGAAGGGACACAAACTGTTATTTGGTCTCAGCCCCTAGTCAAGAAAGAAGGGACTGGCACTGTTGTACACCCCAATACTTCCATCTGTCTTAGTTACCTTTCTGTTGCTGTGATTAAATACCAGCACCAAAAACAACTTAAGAAGAAAGTGTTTACTTTAGCTGACGACTCCAGAGGGATGGAGCCCAATCTGGCAGGGAAGGGGGCAGAAAGCTGGCTAATCACATTCTGCTTCACACATAGGAAGTGGGGGGGGGGGAGAGGGAGAAGAGAGAGAGGGAGAGGGAAAGGGAGAAGGAGAGGGAGAGGGAGATTGGGAGACTAAGAAGTGCAGCAAGGCTAGAAATCCTCAAATCCCTCCCCAAATCATGCATGTCCTCTAGCAAGGCTCCATCTCCTTAAGTTTCACAGCCTCTAAAACAGCACCACCAGCTGGGGACTGAGTGTTCCAACCCATGAGCCTATGGGAGACACTTCTCAAAGGGCCACAACCAGCCTTACTTGGTGGTATGACACAACACAGGGCTTAAGGTCAATGGTGCTGAGCTCCTTGGGGGAGTGGCTGTTGGCATAAGTCGTCTGCATATTATTTGGGCAAAGAAGACTCCTGCAAGAGCTGGAGGCTTGTTTTAGAAGCCTTCCAAGTCCTGTGGAGTCACAGCCTGGGCACCGTTATGTGTAGTGAACTAGGAAGAGTGCTACTGCGTGTGTTTAGTAACTCACCGTCCTGAACATGTCTCGTCACTGTCTCGTCTGGCTTGGCTCCCTATCTCAGTGAAAACTAACCACAGAAGGACCTCTCACCGACCTTGGTTTAAGTGATTCAATCAGAATAAAGATCTACGCTGTTTCTCTCTGACCTCAGTATATACTGAAGCCTTCTTTTGTAAGATAAATCATTTAAACACATTGATTTAAAACCTAACACAAAATCTTATTCTTCCTGCTGGGCAGTGGTGGCTCATGCCTTTAATCCCAGCACTCAGGAGGCAGAGGCAGGTGGATTTCCAAGAGTTTGAGGCCAGCCTGGTCTACAAAGCAAGTTCCAGGACAGATAGGGCTACACTGAAAAACCAAAAAGAAAAAAAAGAAGAAAGAAAGAAAGAAAGAAAGAAAGAAAGAAAGAAAGAAAGGAAAAAAGAAAGAAAGAAAGGAAAAAAGAAAGAAAAGGAAAAAAGAAAGAAAGAGAAAGAAAGAAAGAAAGGAAAAAAGAAAGAAAAGGAAAAAAGAAAGAAAGAGAAAGAAAGAAAGAAAGGAAAAAAGAAAGAGAGAGAAAGAAAGAAAGAAAGGAAAAAAGAAAGAAAGAGAGAGAAAGAAAGAAAGAAAGGAAGAAAGAAAGAAAGAAAGTAAGAAAGAAAGAAAGAAAGAAAGAAAGAGAGAGAGAGAGAGAAAGAAAGATCTTATACTTCTAAGAAGTATCTCCCTTGGACTTCTATTTCCCATGATGCTCTAGGCCTATTCTAGGCCTACTGTTCATGAACCCTCTGACCCAGCCCCATAATGCCTCCCATTCTCCACATTTTTTAATATACAGAAATGTCCTGCTCCCTGGGGACTTAGGAGACTCTGTCCATGTACACCCAGTTAGGGTAACAAGGAAGTACTTAGGAAGCCAAACCTGGAGGGATATCCTCCCTACCTCCAGAGAAGAACGTAAGATAGGGAAGCCCTGACTCTCTGGAGATGCCCAAGGAGAGAGGTGAAAGTCTCAAAACACATTCTGGAAGGTTCTGGAAAGCTGAGGCAGGTAATGTATCTGTCACTTTGTCTTTGCTGTGACTGAGTAACAGAAAAACTTGCTTGGGCTCATGGTTGAAGACAGCCTGCTCTGTGGCTTGGCCTCATGTATGCAGGCAGAAGAGCTCGGAGGTGGCACCATACGGTAGTGGACAGGAGGGAGGGGGAGTGAGAGGGAGCAGAGAAGGTGCTAGAGAGGAGCCCAGGACAAGATGTAGTCCACAAGGACTCACGCCAGTGACCTGGTTTCTCTTGCCAAGCTCTACCTTCTCAAGTTTTCAGAACCCTAGTCCCAAATAGAGCTACTACCCAAGACCAAGCAAGTATTCACCCTTGAGCCTAGGGAGACATTTGCTATTCAAACCATAACAAGTAGGGAAGTTTGAAGCCAAGGCTGAAATGGAGAGTAAGAGAGCAAGAGGGAGAGTATGAAAGTATGGTGGTTTTACTGCCCTATCTCTCATTAGAAGTGTTGTATGTCCTCTGAGCAGGCCATAGGGCTCTCTTTAGCAGAATGTGACAGGAAGATACTACCTAAGCTTCCGTAGGCTAAGTCACAAAAGTCTATGCAGACTCTGCCTAGCTGTTCACTTGCTTCAGAGCTCAGAGGACACCAAGCTGGAGAGCCACAGCTGAGGTCAGAATCCTACAAAAAACCAGGCTCCCAGGCAAGCAAGGCTTTAGAAGTTACTGTGAGACTCTGGAAACAATCGTGTCGTTTATCTATGGGAGAACGGGTAAAAAGATGACAAACAGTTCTAGTACACACTGGAACCGGACTCAGCTGTAAAAAAGAAAGGGCTGGGCTTAAGTGGGGAAATTGAGTGTTCAAGAAATACTGCCAAGTGAAAAACAAGAGAGCAGAGCTAGTGGCAGCTGGTGGCTGGTGGGGTGGAGTCAGTTTTTTTTAGGGGCACAACCCCTGGTAGGTTATCCGTGTTCCAGTGACCCCTGGTAGGTTATCCGTGTTCCAGTGAATGCCTCTGTACCCATGTCCATATGAACAGCAGTACTTATACTCAATGCTTTTTTTTTTAAAGGACATAAAGTTAGGAGGGAGACATGGTGATAGAGACTAGACGGAGTTGGAGGTTTGTGGGAGTGGATATAATCAAAATACACTGTGTGTATAATGAAATTCTCAAAGAATAAATCTTTTAAAAAAGAACAGAATTGGAAGAGTAAGAGTGTTAAAGAGATAACCATAATATAATATAATATAATATAATATAATATAATATAATATAATATAATATAATATAATATAATATAATACAACACAACACAATACAATATAATATAAATAGATATATGTGTATGTGTGTATACATATACATATATATATATGGCACTACCTCATGTGAGAAGTCTCAAGCAAATGTGTGCTGTGGACATTAGCACAGCCATGTCAAAGACCCCAGTACTTTAATCAGACTCGTGTTTTAGTCAACTAAGAACTGCCCACATTCCAGAATCAGGTTCCTCCTACCTTCAATGGCTCAGCACCAAGGCCCCCATCATCAGTAAAAAGCAATTTGACACGGTTCCATTCACTAGCACCATCTCCACGTGGCACCATTGCCACATATTTGTCCTGTGCACACACTCCATACCCCTTATAAAGCTCATGCTATCATGGCCTGGCGTCTCTGTCTGTCTGTATCTGTCTGTTTCTGTCTCTCTCTGTTTTCCATCCCTGCTCAGAGAATAAATCTCTTGTATGGTGTCTGTTTTGTGGTATGATTTTTTTTTTTTGTGGTATTCCTTGGTCCTGATCGCCAAGATACTCTTTCTCTGTAAAATCTTTTCACTGTGGGCATTGACAAAGCCTTTCCTAGGTGAGGCTGAGGGACTTAGGAAAGCCTACCTCTGGTCCTTGTGTGGGTGCTTACAGTATGCACAAAACTAGCAAGCTGGTTCTTCCTCTCAGATGACTGCAACGGGAGGCTGCTCCCCTCTGAGACTCCCACCTGGACTAGCTAAACCCTCTTCCTGTACTAAGTTTCAGGTTGCTGCACAGGAGTAAGTGTCCTCCATTAGTGAGCTCAGCCCCTCCTATCCCAGCTTTCCCGTAGGTGTATCTGTGTGTCTGTTCTTTCTTCATTCCCTTGTTGCCCCAATCAGGTTTCCAGGACCAAGCCATGCAGAACACTGTACCTTCACTTTTCATGTAGGTAAACCTTAGCGTTTGCACACCCTGACATAAATATGCAAATTTCCAGAAGATGTGTGAAACTAACAGGAAAAAAAAAACCTGGCAGGAGACAGCCTCTAGGTGAGCTGTTATTTCTGCCACAGAGGAGGAAAGACTTCTCAGAGTTTACTCATCCATGTTATGCCTTCTATAAACACTGTGAATAATTAACAAAACCAGCAATAAGAGGAAAATGTTACTGAGACTCTATGTTAAAGCAAGACTACAAGGCAGGTTATAGTGCGACGTGTTGTGTGATCTCAGTAACATCATAAAAATAAAGACTGCATTACAAAGGCTGGGCAGAACATTTGGGTTTTGTTTTAAGGCAAAGATGGGCAACTTTATTTGAACAGTGTATAGAACTCGGAACCTAGTGCTACTTTAACCAATGAACTGAAGGGCTAAAGAGATGGATCAGTGTTTGAGAGTATGGGCTGTTCTTCCAGAGGACCCAGGTTTGAATCCCAGAACCCACATGGCAGCTAACGTCATCTATAACTCAAGTTTCAGAGGATCCAATGGTCTCCTGGCCTTCCCAGGCAACAGGCACCAACGTGGTACACAGGTGTTCATGCAGACAAAACACCCATACAAATAAAATAGATAAATAAGTATATGTATGTGTCTTTAAAGATGAATTCTATGCAATTGCTACTTTGAGAAATGGTAATTACCCTGACCAGGGTTTGTGTGCCCTGAAGCTCTCTATTCTCCCACACCTGTCAGTCCATCATCCGGTTGTGAACTCAAACTCCCACCAATGGGATGAGAGCCAGTCGCCATCTGCATTAGGGATAAGAGACAGGGTCATCGTCACAATTCATGCATGCTAGCCCAGTGTGGGTTCTGGTGCGCCCCAACATTTTCATAAAAAGAAACTACTTGTTCCTGCAGAGGACCCAGATTCGATTCCTAGCATCCCCATGGCAACTAAGAGCTGTCTGTAACTCCAGCTCCAGAGGATCCAACACCCTCTTTTGGCTTCCTTAGGTACTGACTGCATGAAAGGCACAGACAATAAATACAAGCAAAACATCCATGTGCATAAAATAAGAATAATTTTTTTATAAATTACTTTGCTGAGTTACTTTTGCTTTATGTGTTCCTTCATGCAGCACCAAGATTATTCTTTTCCAACAATTTGAGATCTCATCTTGGATTTTAAATTCATCTGGCAGAGTGTGGGGATGCCTTCCCTTGGGAGAAATGTCCCCCACACCATATTTTCAGTAGCTTCCACAGGGTCTTAGTGAACTTTTGAATGGGTACTGATGTCAGAATGGAGAGTTTCTCAGCAATGCAGGGATGCTCCAGGAAACTATCTCAGTGACCAGGTAACCCTTGTGCACAAGTCAGAGGTAAGAAACACAGAGAATAACAACATATTTCTTGGTGGTTGGGTCATCCTGGAGTTTGGATAAGAGAGTAAACGAGATGCTCTCCTGGCATGACGTGAATATGGAGTCCTGATCCACAGCTGCATAGGTGTCCTTGGTGACTTCTGGTAAGCCTGTTGCTAAGAAGCACCTATCACAGGACACTACCCTACGAAGGAAGCAGTCAGAGATGAAGGAAACACTAGAAACAGGGGTGCAAGAAACTTCCTTTCAGGTGGGGCTCTGAGAGGGTAACTCTCACGAAACCAGGATAGACAATCACTGAGGTAAAAAGAGCTCTAGGAGAACAGACTCCCCCAGACAGGAGCAAACCAACTCCTCTGCTGGACCAAGAGACTCCCCAGCCCTGTTCAATATACTTTTCCCAAACCTGACAAAGGAGGGTACTGAACACCGTGTGGGACTACCATGTAGCTACTTATGGATTAAATCAGGATTAGCCATTTTTAACCAGTTGGATCTTAAATTCCAGCAACACAAAGGATCACAGATCCATTTAACCTCAACCCACCCCATGCTTGGGTGAGGCAAAAAAAAAAAAAAAAAATCAACCAGCACCAACATCATTTTCTTCTTCCTTGTTCCGCCATGATGTTCCGCCATGTGCTTTCCAAGGCAACAGCACCACCTATGGGCACTGGGCACACCTTCCATTCTGTTCTCTTCTTTCATGGAGTTCCCTTCTGAGCAACAGCTTGTCTCTAGGAACTCAGAGGAAGTCAAATGGAATCCAGACGGCATTGTCTGGCATTCACAGCTACAATCTGTGGTAAGGCATAAGGACAACCTTTGCTTGGGTTGTCTGGTGGTTTGAATGTCCCCCTAGGTTCCAGTATTTGAACACCCGGTCCCAGTTGTCGGTGCTGTTTAGGGAGGTTTAGGAGGTGCAGGCTTGCTGGAGGAAGAGTGTCACTGAGGGAGGGCTCTGAGAGGACACAGCCTCTCCCTACTTTGAGTGAACTCTCTCTGCTTCACACTTGTGGCTGAGGATGCGATCTCTCTCAGCTGCCTGCTGCCAAGCACCCTTGCCATGATGGACTCTTATGATCTGGAACCATAAGCCCAAATAAACCCTCCTTCGTATATCTTGCTTTTGGTCATGGTGCTTAAAAGAAACTGATATAAGTTAAGACCATGGAATTTCTTCCTGTTTCCTTGCTTTGCCTTCTTGGGAAGCATATATACATAGGCTGCATACATGTACTATCTCCTCCTTATATCCAGGCTACTGATATACATGTATGTATGTATGTATGTATGTATGTATGTACGTATATCTAAATAGAAGAGGCGACTATTCACATTTACTCTGTATATGCATGTAACCCCATAGAGACTTGTGCCACAATGGGGGATGCGCTTATTTTAACATGGATCTGAGCTCTCTACACACACAAAGTAATCATGTTTATTTGTTGCCCTGTTGGCTAGCCAAGTCTTCATAAGATCAGCTGTACCTGTTATGAAACACAGGGGGCTTTGTTGATTATTGCTAAAGATTATGATGCCTGAATGTTGCTATCAAAATTCTGCTTAAATACATGTTTAATCAATGTTTATTTAAGTGTTTGTTTTTACCCTAGCTTTATCTAAGGATCACACAGTAGTTAAAAGTACCAGTTGGTATTGCTAACCTTTTGGGTGTTCAGCAGACAGATGTAGTGGTTTGAAAAAGGCAGGCTCCCATAAGCTCAAATGCGTAGTCATCAGGGAGTGGCAATGTTTGAGAAGGATTGGGTGTGGCCTCATTGAAGGAAGTGTGTCACTGATGGGGGTTCGGGAGCTTTGAAGTTTTAAAATCCCAAGCCAGGCCCTGTGTCTCTCTCTCTTCCTGCTGCCTACGGATCTGGATGTAGAACTCTCAGCTATTTCTCTAACACCATGTCTGCCTGCAGGCCACCATGCTCGACACCATGACGATAATGGACTAAATCTCTAAAACCTGTAAGCAAACCACAATTAAATGCTTTCTTTAAAAGAGTTTCTGTGGTCATGGTATCTTTTGCCAGGAACAGAACACTGACTAAGACATCATACTTGGAGGCCTATACTGAGGGACTGGAAGGAGAGAATATTTTCCCCTGTCCCAGGGAACTGCAGTGCACTTCTAAAATGTCCTGCACACTGTGGGAAGTCACTCTAACCATGTCTAGTCTACAAAGAATTTCCTCTGTGCCTTCAAGTGGATCTGTGGTCAAGCAAGGCCTTTGGGGCCGAGGCTCCTCTCAAGCCCGAGAGAGTCCTGGGGGCCAGGTCCTCATCTGGTCTTGTTAAAGAGGGGGATGTGACTAATGTTGGCCACCTTTGTGGTAATAACACCCAGTAGAAAAGTATAAGGCACCACTAAACTGATGGCCCTGTTTCCTCCACACTCCGAGGGATTGCACTGCTCATACGATAGGCTGAAATCCATAGGCGGCGTTGTCTAAACAGCTATTTCTCACTAAGGATTTTCTTCCTGATAAGACAAATGCTGTCCTGGTGTGCGTTCAGACCTCAGCTCCCTGCAGCAGCTGCCTACAGCCAGGAGAGATGGGCCCACTACTGTGTAACCTAAGAATAAAGTGAGAGCTAAGGTGCTTTTCTCTGCCTTTCTAGAAGCCATTTGGGAGGGAACTCATGCTGATTCCAGCTGCTCCAGAAGCTACTGAAGGGCCTCTAAGCAGATCCTGGCCCATCACTCTGGAGAGCAGCCCTAGAGGCTGAAGGGAGAGGAATGAAGAGAAACCAGTCAAGAGATGGATGCTCCTGTGAACCCAGCAAGAGAATTTGATTGAACTTAAAAAAAATAATAATAATATGGTGTTGTGGCTTCTCCTGGTTCCTTCTGTCTAACTTGTAATGTGAATAACCCTTGGCCTCACCTCTCTCTCACATCAATTTCCAGGTTCCAGTCAAGGACTTGCTGTTATAAAAATGAAAACACCCAATGTACTTCGGAGCCTTTTAGATAGGCCACAGGATGGGGGTGGGGTATTCTGATTGCCGTGCCTGACACCACCTTCAGCAGGAAGAGGAAAGATCTATCATCACCTCATTCCCGAATGGCATTCAGTGTTACCGTGTGTGTGGGGGGGGGGAGGGGAGGGGTGCTAAGCAGTTTAAAGTAAAGACTCATAAGAAATTTGACTATTTTGTCTTATGTCTTAAAGCTAAAACTGTCCCTAGGGCTTCCGGGCAGCCTTACAGGTCAGAGATGCCAAACGTGTTTTGTGAGCCCAGATCTTCCTAATTTGCCTCCTAAGCCATTCCTGGGTCACCTCTACAGAGGGGAGCCAAGGAAAACAGCAGTAAGGAACAGCTCAGAGGAGATACCTGCTCAAAAGGGCAGACTCTCTGGCCAGGGAGAAAACCTAACATTCCAGTGGGGCCAGGTCAGTCGCCTGGTCAAAAGCAGTTCCCCTAGGAAGATAGGAACTTCCTGAACCATGCTTAGAGACCTCACGAACACAGCATATGCTGGCAGAGTTTGAAGAAAAAAATGGGAGATACACGCACACACACACACACACACACACACACAGAGAGAGAGAGAGAGAGAGAGAGAGAGAGAGAGAGAGAGAGAGAGAAAATTGTGAAAACTGTTTTCTTTCCTATTAAAGGTGGTTAGCCTGGCAAGGGCCTTATTTTCTGGACTTCCAGTCTATTAGCCAGTCACATCAGATGGTGACGCTGACCTCCCATCAGTGGGTTGGGACACAGTCACCAGGGACAGAGCTGAGGGAGCCCTCCTGGCCTTGCTCTAGCAGGATCTGTGCTCCTCCATACTGTTTTTCTGTTACCTTTGCCTTTGTTCTTTTCCAACATGACTTTAAAAGTAACAACTTGAACAACAGAAACCCCTAGAAGGAAAAGAGATGTCTTAAATGTTACTAGTGGTTAAGTGGTTACATCTATGATTGTAGGAAAATTAAACACATTGCAAATGGAAGCCCAGCTTCATACCTCCTGAAGAAGAGGGCAACAATCTTAGAAACATGCTTCTCTTACTTATTCCAGTTTATCTTTTCCTCTCTCTCATTTGTAACCCATCTGCCTCAGCCTCCCAAGGGCTAGGATCACAGGCATATGTATGCCTGTATATATGCCTAGCTTCCAATAAAATTAATAACAATAAAATAAAAATGCATTGGTTTTAAAACTCAAGGGGGAAATGCTAAAAAATTTACTTACATTATTCTTTTAAAACAACAACAACAACAACAAAAAACAATGTAGTTAAGCAAGATCTCAAAGGCAGGTACCTCGTAAATTATAAAAAGGCCACTGGTCTGGAAATAGTATCTCCTTTCAACACTGCAGGCAGAAGAGCCCAAGTGTGATTCAGACAACAGCAGGGCCGCTGCAGCTCATGCTGAGCACCCCCACACTGGCAGAAGCCAAGGTTCGAGGAACAAGAGGTAAGATGTAAAATACAAAACTCAAAGTACTGTACAGAGGAAGACTCCAGAGGCCCAGAGGCAGGGAGTGGAGAGCACTGTGAGCTACACAGGTCTACGGGTGGGCATGGGGTACACTGACCCACGGAAGTGGAGCGTGGGCATCACAGTGGACTGCAGGGGCCCAGAGGCATGGAGAAGGGAGCACTATGAGCTACAGGGGCCAAGGAGCAGGGAACAGGGAGCACCGTTAGCTGGGATTGCTAAAGAGGCAAGCCCTGTGGGGAAGAACAAGAGGGTCCCCCATGGGGCACTGACAGGCAGAGTGGTACAGAGAGGTCTGAAGCTTATTCCTTTGCTGTTGATGGCAAGCTTTAAACAGCAGCTCATCGGGCAAAAGAGAAGAGGACAAGCGGGCCCAGACTAGACTCCCACAATGGTAGGGAGCCACGGAACATCTAAGCATACCCCTGAAGTACGGAAGTGAAAACACAGGAAGGTCACCCTGAAGGTGCCGAGGGACACACCGGAAGGCAGTAGCAGCTAGAAAGCATTCTCCAGCCTTCTGGGCCCTCTTATCTCCCAAGAGGCAGAGACAGAGGGCTTGGGTCACAAGCCACAGCTCCAGGCTTGTACTCCACCACTTCCCAGCAGCGCCTCTCTGTGCTGCAGTCGGCTCCCCTGGCAGCGAGGATTCCCCAAATTCATACAATACCTACTTACTGAGCAGTTCTGCCATGCCCATTAAACTTGCAGAAATAGAGATTAGTGAGCCAAATCAGCTCAAGACCTTGCCTTAGTGGTGCTCCTGTTCTCTGGAATGAGCACTATCTGCCTCTTGGGATTGTGGCAGAGTCAAGACAATGCGCCCTGCAGAGCCCTGAGACAGGATGGTGACTACCTCTTCCTTGTTAGTATCATCACATTCCCTGAAGCACGCGGACCACTGGCCAGAGACTCCATCTATGGATTCACACCAACCTCCCTGGAGGCAAAGGGAAAGAGCTGTTCTTTCAGCCTCAGCCGTGTGAAGGTCGCTCTCTCTGCCCCACCCCCCATCAAGTCCACTGCAATAAACAAGGCTTGGAGAGAGGACGAGGGAAAGCGCCCGTGGGACCATTCATCACAATGAGGGCAGCTGACAGCTTCCAGCCCAGCCCTCAGTTCCCTAAGGAGAAGCAGCACAATGCTATTATGCTGTACCCATGAGGGCCATCCTCCATCTGCCTACACCTATCTGACTGACCAGGTTCTCACCTGCTGTTGGAGGCACCTGAAAGAATGCTGGGTGGTGGCTAATGGCCTCACAGGAGCCCTGACTTCTCAAGCCATGCCCACTCGGTGGGTTTTAGAGTTAGTGTGTGGGTATGAGCCTGAGGTCAGGGTAGGTACCAACCTGACTGAGTCAGTGGCACAGAGTACCAGTAGAAATCCAAAGGTACAGAGAAAGTGTAAGCCAGCTTTAGAACCTCGTTCCCCAGGCTCTCAGAAAGCCCTGCATCAAAACTCTCACTGGTTAAGTGTCTTGAAAGGTGGTGACAGCCTCAGCTCTCCTCACCAACTTCTCGCTGGCGCTCTGGTGCCAGACTCTATTTTTACAGGCTGAGTAATGCCTGGGCACAGGACCAGCTGAGGATTGGTGACCGAGGGCTAGGGCATGAGAGGTGACGGCACAAGTGACGAAGCCCATCTCCTCTCAGCTTCCAACACAAACCTCTGAGCCGACTTCAGAACTGCAAGTAGCCAAGCTCCAAACCCCACCACTTCACAGCCAGGCCCTGAGTGCCACTGGAGAGGAGCCCTTATCTGTCACATGCACTGGCTCCTGCCACCTCAGGTGCTGAAGCCCAACAGTGCCCAACCAGTGAATGGCCCACACCAGCTTTGGCTCAGACAACTGTTTTCATAAATCAGCCCATGTCACTGTCTTGGCCTCATATGACCTCCTCTTGACTTGGTTTATTCCTGATCATCCTTAAACCTGACATAGTTGTCACTTTCCTCTGATGGCTGCCCTGAATTCAAGGCTGGGTGATATCCTTCAATACTGGACAGCCTCAGTGCCCAGGGCCGACCCGTCCTCTGGTGCCCAACAACATTAAGGGCTTCTGACAGTTTCCTCTCTAGCCTCGTCCAGTGTTGGGAGGCAAGGAGTGGTCTCGGAGCTAAGTAGGCTGCAGTACTCAGCAGATGTGGAGGAAGAAAGGGGCAATGGGGAAGGAGGGGGCACCAGAAAGCACTGTGGCTGGAAAAGCACTTGTCACGGTGACATGAGACAAACTGAAGAAAGCACTAAATCCCAGGACATAGGTGACGTCTCACCAATGCTCTGTTTGCTGAAAAACATGAGCACAAAATAAGAAACATCTCTCCATGAAGAGTAGGAATCCAGGTCACTCTTTGCTGTATCCAGGAGTGGGCTAAGAGTGGGCTTTAGATGAAGGGAAATTTTAGATGTTGGGTGGGCTCAAGGGCAAGGAGCACTCCCAGGCTCCTCTGGACTTGGTGAACTAAAGGTTACTTCCCCTGGGATAACCTCCAACTACTGAGACGAACCAACCAGGAGCTATTCCACCAGGGCCAAGGAATGAAGACCTTCCATTCTCCTCCTGAGTCATCTGGTGATTCTTAATGGAGGCAAAGAAGCAGCTATGTGAAAGAGATATTGTAGGGCTGGAGAGATGGCTCAGTGGTTAAGAGCACTAGTTGTTCTTCCAGAGGACCCAGGTTCTATTCCCAGCACCCAGTGGTAACTCAATGCTGTCTGTAATTCCTGTTCCAGGGGATCTGACTCCCTCATACATGCAGGCAAAACACCAATGTACATAAAATAGAAATAAATTATTAAAACAGAGTCTTGTAGCACCTTTTCCCCTGTAGGAGTTTCCTCCCCCAACTTCCCCATAATATCCATTTCTTCTTTCTTGCTAATGGAGTCCCAACTTTGGAGGAGATGGTATAGCAAAGACTGGCTAATCGTCAATTCATCTCCTCTCCCTCTTAGGTATGCCACAGACAACATTTACCAGCCTTCCCTGCAGAAAGTGTGTGAGCTCTGAGGCAAGCCCTGACCAAAGGAATGCCAGTGGCAGTAGCTAACTCTGACCTGGCCCATAAAATACTGCAACACTGCCCCCCACCCCATGTTCCTACCTCTACAAATGAGTATGGCATACTCATTTCTATAGAACATGTGTCCTTAAGTCATCTCTTTGAAGAGAGTCTCCCACACCATCAGGAACAGCCAGTGTTAGACTCATGTGTGCAAAAAGTATATTCCTATCACACTGTATCCATGAAAACTAATCTGATCTGTGTTTGCATGACCCTTTTTTTGGTGTACCCTGATAAATATCCACATGGCCCCTTTAACTGGGGGGCAATCATGTGATACATTTCTGGCCATCAAGTCAGAGAATTCTGCTGGGGTCTTCAGAAAATGTCTGCTTTCCTGATAAAAGTTACCAAATGTGGCTAGTACCTCCTTTTTTGAAGCAGACAGCTTGCCCAAGGGAGATTTCCTCTAATCCTGAGCAATCTCAGTACCCAGGGTGTTAGCTTTCTGCAGTACCCATCAACACTCCAGACCCACATCAGTTTCCTTGACAGCCATCCCCTAAGCTTCAGGGGACTGGATCTGAGCAGTGCTCAGCTGATGTTCGAGAAAGGACAGAGGGGAAGGTCGCTGCAGATGAAGAAGCACCTGTACTATAACCTATAATGAACTCAAGAAGGGAGGGACATGAGAATTGTCACCTGAGCTGCTGAAAACAACAGCCTCCTACCTTCAGACACTTGGCTACACAGTGCCATTCGCTAAGGCCACTGAAGCACGATTCCCTACTACCTGCAGGCAAGGGCGCTCACCCATCAACGGGCGCTTTGCGCGGTCATCACCTATTCGCCCAGTCTGTACTGAGCCCTATTTCATGCCTGTTGGTGGTAAGATCAAAAGCTTCTGAGATGTGTTGGGTGCAGCCTCTGCCCTCCACTCCCAGACACCTTGGGGAGACAGGCCCTTGAACAGTCAATGTGCATACATGGGGCATATACTGAGAGGACACACAATATCCTGTGGGATCCAGACCAAGGTAAGGCGCTCTCAACTCCTTTCTGGCACTGCACATCCAAAGTTAACACTTCTCCAGCTGAGAAAGCACTGTCAGCTGAGCTGACCGCGTTTACCCACTGTAAGCAGAGTCGATAAAGACCATCAATTAATCCAGCTGCACCAGGATAATCATCGGTCATTAGATCAAGAATACTCAAGACGAGCAGATCAAAACCCAGGCGCCGTGAACTCAGGAAGGCTGGAGACAGCGAGCAGGGCACCTTCTGCCTGCTGGTTGTTAGTCAGCCTCTAAAATATACTTTCTCTAGAAGTCAGTAATTTTTCACCTTGGAGACAGAGAGAAAAGAAAAAAAAAAAAAAGAACCATTTAGGCCGTGACCTTCAATCATTTATATCCAAGCTTGGGTTTTTTTTTTTTTTTCACGTCTGAGTCTCCATTAAGAACTGGGATAGAGACAGACAGATCGGCGGCAAAAGAGGACTGGGCTCAAAGATCAAGAGGAAAGCCAGAGAAGTCAGAGCTCCCAGCCAGGGAAGTTGCCTCCTTTTAACTCGATTCTTTGGACATGAATGAAATCATTTGCCATTTCTGCTGTCCAAGTATGTGGCAAGACTTTTTTTTTTTTTAAGACAAAATCTCATTCATTTCAAATTTAAGCAGTTTTAAAACAGACAGAAATGAACAGGCTACTCAGTAAGAGACATGGCCACTAGGTTCCCAGCATAGAAGGCGTTTTACTCACACTTAGAACAATCTAGGAAGCTCTGGATCCATCACGGAGGTTTCTCAGTGCACAGACCATGATGGAAGGTCCCCTGTCAGCTCTGCCAAAGCACAGGGTAGACAGGCCAGCTGCAGGATGGTCCAGCTAGTAAACCCAAACCTATCAACACGGTCTGCAGGTTAAGAAGGCTTGGCTATGGCAGATGTAAGAGACCTGGAGGTCTGACTCCTTGCCTCTGGATAGTCCATTACCTGTCTCCAGCTGCCCCAGGGGCTCTTCATTCTAAGTGAACACTGGGTCTCCAGCAAGGTTTGGAGGCTTCTGGGGCAGCTGAAGACCCAGTCTGAAACAGGAATGGGAATAGCATTCTGTCAACTGGGAGCAAAAACAATGCTGGAATGGCTGGCAGGTGAGCAAATACTGGACTTGCGGTCCCGTCTCCCACTTCTCACCCATGACATGTATCCAAGAATGAGTTAAAATGTTAATCACAAGCCTGGGTTGGACACAGAGCAAGGAAAATGAGTTTCTAGTTTATTTAAACAGCTGGCAAGGCAATCGCATGACTCCAGCATACACCAGCTGGTGCTCGCCCCCTCTTCCAGCCTAAGCTCTCGGGTGCTCATCCTAATCTCTTGAGCGCTTATAGCCATTGCAGTTGGCCACGAGCCAGGAGAGCCTGAGCTAGCTCTTCTCTGTGGTACTAGTTCTTTGCTGTGAACACAGGCTTAAAACCCTTTGTTCCATCAGAACAGACATATATATTTTGTCTATTATCCTATATCTATCCTCTTGGGCAAGGGGGATAACTCAGTGGATGAATGTTTGCCTGACATGCACGAGGCAAGTTTAATCCCCAGCACCCACCTAAATATTTTAAGAGCCATTTCTAAATCCAGCATCTCAATATAGACAGCATGCATCTAAAACAATGAATAAAGAGCAATAGTAATTAATATTCATTAAGCATGTACCATGTACCGGTTCTAAACCCTTGGGTTATACATTATTAAAGATCCATGATACTACAAAGTAGGCATCAGCATCACCTCAATTTTATGAATAAGGAAACTGAAGCATAGAAGTAACATAACTTGCCCAAGGATACAAAGCCACTCTGGGCTCAGCGTCTCCAGTCCTACCCACTGCACTGTGCTGAATTCCACAACCAAAATCAGGTCCTCAAGGAGAAGGAAACCATCAACAGAGAATCTGACAGCCACACACCTGGAACATCTTAACAATGCAAGCTGTTTAGTTTGACTTGCAGGATGCTCTAAGGAAAGCCAATACCCACTTATCCTGACATAAGAGGCCACCTGCAATCTCCAAATGGCTGTGTAATCACATCTGATTATCCAGCAACTGTAGCAGGATTATCCAAATCAATTCTCTGCTGAAAAGAGCTGAATTCTAAGGGAAGAATTTTTTAAAAAATGATATGGTCTATGTAGCTTAAGCTGGACCCCCCACACCTGCAACCCTACAACTTCAGCCTCCCAAGCACCGGTGTCGCAGGTGTTTGCCACAAAGCTCAGTTCTAAGGGAAGCCTTTCAGCCACCCTGAAGTCCCATTCCTCCTATATTTATTACTTTCCTTGCCAAGACCAAATACCGGACAAGAAGCGGTTTAAGGGAAGAAAGGTTTACTTGGGTTTACTGGTTCAGGGCATGCAGTCCATTATGGTAGGAAACATACAGCAGCAGGAGGTAGCTGTTCACACTGCACCCACAGGCAGAAGCAGAGAGTGAACACTGGTGCTCAGCTCGCTTCCTGCTTTTCATTCTGCCTAGGACCCCATCCACACAACCCTACTGCCCAGAGCTAGAGTGGGTCTTCCCATCTCAACTAAGATAATCTAGATAATCCCACACTGACATGCCTTGTCTCTTAGGTGCTTCTAGATCCCATCAACTTGACAAAACTATCTCATGCCACTTCAATATAGATCACAGACTTCCCAGAGAGTTCTAATGAGGTCATGGAACCTACAAATAGGGGCCTAAGACTTGACCACATGTCTAATTTTTTGTCTATATATTTTTAAGATTTATTTTTATTTTATATGTATGGATGCATGTCTGGGCACCATGTGTGTGCAGTGCCCAGAGAGGCCAGAAGGGGCAACAAATTCTCTAGATCTGGAATTACAGATGGTTGTGAGCAGAAAAGCGGGTGCTGGGAACTGAACTCGTGTCCTCGGGAAGAGCAGCCAGTACTTTTAATCACTGAGCCATCTCTCCAGCCTTTGTCTATATCTTAAGGAAGTTCAAATGTAAATCTCCCTACATTTTAGTAGTAACTTTTAAAGCGTACAAATTAACTTCTAAGCTTTTAAATGACTGTTTTACAACTTTAATAATGTTAATGCAACTCAACTTTATGATTTTAGAAGCAGAGACTTAAGGATATTTTTCCTCATATTCTTCTGTATTTCCAAATAATAAAGTTGGCAAGATATTCATTTTATCTTACAGTTAAAATGCTCAAAATAATATTATTCTGTCTCTGAAAGTAAGTGTTGGATCTGAGAATTATGCTAGCTTAAGCAAGCACGCTGCAGTCTGTTAATTGGAAAGATGGGGTCCCTAAAAAGCAAAGGGGGTAGGACAAACAGTATCAAACTATTTATAAAGCTGGGATAAACGATGTCCTTCCCCACAAGCAGAAGTGAAAAGGAGGGGGAGGAGAGGCGGTCGACACCAAGCATAATAATTCTGATTGTAATCTGTCTTCTAAAGGTCTGGGTTCCATGCTATTGGCTACAGCTCTCCATAAGGATGTTGGTCACGCATAGCGACACAGAGGGTGGCAAGGAGATGACAAAACGGTGCTTTGCAAACAGAACCGTGAATGTGCATGTGGCGAGAGTGACTGCAAGTACTAAGTGCATCTGTATGTTTCTATGGTTCCCTACTCTCTGGAGGGAGCCAAAGAAAGAATAGGAGAATATTCCAAATCCTAAAAATCCAGCATGGAGGAACTAGCCCCAGAAACTGAAGACTGTCTGTGTTCTACTTTAGGGGTACCCCAAATTACCATCCAATATTAGATATCTGAGTTCTCCAAATTCTCCTCCAACACAGTGTAGGTGCCATCAGTGTACAGTGGGTAAAGGGACTGAGGGATGCAGCCGTGGGTGAAAGGCGTGTGTGGAGGGATGTCCAAGCCTCTCTGCTGCAGGAACGACTGCACTAGGCTCAATCAAGCTTTTTGTTTTGTTTTGTTGACTTTTAATCATTCAATTCTTCCATACTCCTGGGTTTGTCCCTCCCTTCATAAGAGACTGGTCTTTCACTAAAGACAGTAGCTTCCCCATCCGAGATGGACTGACAAAGCCTGCCAGCTCTACGGATGAAGGAACACAAGGATGGATTCTGTTTTGGTAAGGTGGGGCTCTCTTGTCCTTTGGACAAGAGAGTAGACCCTGCAGTGCATCTTGGGTTCACAGGTGCCCCCTAGAGGCTGACTTGAGGTAGTTCCAGGCTGATTGGTACCACTGGACCCTGTTCTGGGTGGCTGCCTCTCTCCCACTGAAGGCTATTCTCTTGTTCATTCTCTGAGGGCACAGTACTCTTCTAGACAGTTCCCACAGCATCTCCAGAGTGAGGTAGCACCCCAGGCTAGACCCCTGACCAACCTGGCTCAGTGGCCCAGATCCCCAGGACACACTCCTGACACAAGCTTACAACAGTTAAGTGTATTCCTATCTGCACGTTCATTTCATAGATGGCTTCCCAGGCCTTTTAAGAACCAGAAAACTTTTCTTTAGGTCACTGTGAGCTTGTTTTCTCCCTACACCATAATGTGGGCATATTCTCTACCTACCAACCAGAGTCCTGTTGGGGACAGGACCTGGAGTCGAATTCTCTCTCTCTGGATGGTTAAGACTCCACTATTCTGTCTTCTTTCCCACCCTCTTCATACTGTAGCATTTCTCTTTCTCTCCCCCCACCCCTTCCTTTCTCACTCTCAAACTGCAGGCACTAATTAAACCCCTTCTAGAAAACAGATTTTTGCCAGCTGCAGGAATTCTGGGTAACAGCCAAACCTGAACAGAGACAGTCTGGTTGAGAAAGATAAGCTAATGACAACCAGGGCAGCACAGGCCCCCACAAACAAGTGGGACGCTGAATTCCAGCTGTCTCCAGATTCCCAAGCGAAGTGGACAAAGGCCCTACAGCAGCAGGGACTCTGGGTATGCTCTTCCTCCAATTGCCCTTTCACAGGACGAAGGGCCAGACTTTGCTTTCTATGCCTAGGGCAAAGCTACACCTGAAAGACCAAAGCAATTCCCCCCAACACTGGAGTCCCTCCCCCTAGCAGAACTGTAAAACACACTGCCGGAAAGGTACATGCAAGAGCACCCCTGGGCTGCCACAGTAACCAGGTCTGGAGTGGGCAGCACCCACCAGAGTGAGATCAGCACAGCCTGAAGTGGCAGGTGGGGCTCTGCAAGGGACCCAACTCCCTAGCAGCTTCCTCCATTACCAGGCAGAGGTGGAGGATGTCCCAGAAGCCAGGGCTACCAGGTGTGGTGATACAAATCTTTAATCCCAGCACTTGGGACCCTGGGGCAGGTGGATTTCTGAGTCTGAGGTCAGTCTAGTTTACACAGAGTTCCAGGCCAGCCAGAATGATGAATGAATGAATGAATGAATGAATGAATGAATGAATGAGAATAGTATGAAGGAGCTAGGGCCTTCAGGGTAAGTCTTGGTGGACTTTTCGCTTCTCAGTAGGTAGCCTTGGAGTCTCCCCAGAACGTCCATCACCCTCCCATTCCTATTTCTAGGATGAAGAGAACTATTTCCCTCTTTAGAAGTCTGGAGTCCCCAGTGAGGGACAGGTCCAGCTGTCAGAGCCTGACCTAGAAATTGAACTTTCTATCCTTTCTCTGCCCCTTCACACCCCGCCCTACCAGACAGTGAATCTGTCTCCAGCAAGAGAGACTTTAACATTTATATACATGTATATTCAAATCTGTTGAATTGAGAGATATTTCTGAAGCCCAGTGGAGGACATGGGTTGTGGGCTCAAGACTAATGCACGAA
The DNA here is from genome assembly GCF_004785775.1 of Grammomys surdaster. Classification (NCBI taxonomy): domain Eukaryota; kingdom Metazoa; phylum Chordata; class Mammalia; order Rodentia; family Muridae; genus Grammomys; species Grammomys surdaster. The sequence continues at coordinate 6,929,749 of NW_021621048.1, forward strand.
GATTTTTTTTTTAAATAAACACTGAGTACCAGGCAGGGACACCTGGCCAGGTCCTAAGGTCCACCCCAGTCCTGCAGGTATCCATTCCTAGCCAGAGGGAACGCCTGACAGCAGCCTATCACTGTGAGGACAAGAAGATTCATACAGAGAGCTGTGAACACTCAGAAGGGCCCTACTGAGCTCCACTGTATTCTTGCCTAATTACTTATCTATTTAATTGTAAAGGAACTAATCACTACTGGAGCCATCAAAGAAAAACCACAGATACAGATAGGGCAGTTCTACAGCCCAGAGTGCTGGGCTCCAGGTGGTCCACACTGCCACTGGAACCCATTTGCAGCTTCCCAAGGTATCTGTGAGGGCGGACTGGCCAGGAGCCAATCCTAAAAGAGAACTACCCTTTATATGTTCTTTCTCTGAATAGGCAATTAATTTAATCTAAGATTTAATGAAAGACCCCAGAAGGGAAGGGGTAAATACACACACTGGCTGTCACCATGCCATCTCCACTTCTCTCCGGGGACAAGGAGGCTTTCCAAGCCATCTGCTTTAAATCCTCTTCCCACAGATGTCACCACAGGGCACCAACACCTCTGAGGAGGGAGCTGGTGCCAAGCCCGACCGACAGTTCCAGAGGGTAGGCTGGGCTCAGCACTGTCTAATCCATAGTAGGGGTCCAACCTGGGGCCTGCCGAAAAGAGCAACAAATGTCCCTAAGCGGTGGGGCTTTGGGAGAGCCTGGGTCACTCATCCCACATTTCCCTATCGGCACCAGATCCGATCCAAATTCTTGACTGGTTTTACCTGTTGAATGTTTAGAAAGCATCCTTGCCTTTCCACAAAGACACTGGCCCACCCAAGAGGGGGTAGTTAACTTCCCCTGTGCTTCTCAGGGCCGTGGTGAGTGAGAGTGGTGATATGGCTCCATTCCCCCAGCATCGCTAATCCTTCCCCATCCACAGGTACTACTGAAAGCCAGTCGCAGCCGCAAAGAAAACCTGCTCCATATTTGTGTGTGGCAAAGCCGGCTTCTTCCTTAGAAATCGCAACCTACCCAAGTTCACCAAGCAAAAGCAGACAACGAAGTAACCACACGGTCCTAAGCAGAACATTGAGCAAGCATAACCTCCAAGCGTGGAGTGGCCCTCGGCTGGGCCCAGGGTTCTGGCGCAGCAGGCAGCAGGTAGCTGGGGAAGTACCAGCCCCACCCCCGGGGCAGGCCGTGAAGTTGCAGTCGCCTTTTACCTGGACATCGCTGCTTTGGGACAGCCAGGAGAAGGGGGGACCCCGGAGCTCAGATTCCCGCTGCGTCGCTCAGCAGGAGCGCGGGGGCAGAATGGGACCCCGCTGGGTGGCGGTGGGGACCGTAGGAGCAGAGCTGGGAGGGAGAGGCGAGCGGCAGGCAACCGGGAGGAGGTAGGCGTGGGAGGGCTTGAGGGAGAAAAGGGGGTGTGCGGGCAGGCTTCTAGGGTGCGGGGCTGAGAAAAGGGAGACAGATCGGAGGACGGGGACCCCCGACGCGGGGAGGGGTGTGGGCAGAGGTGGAAACTGGGGAACGCGTAGATAAGGGAAAGAGCTTGGCAGCAGGGCTCACACCCGCTGCTTGGAAGCCCGCCCCTGCATTCGGATCCTGGCATCGCGGACACCTCTCCGGGGTCGCCCACCGAGACCCTAAACACAAGCCCGCCCAGCGAGGAGCCTCACAACCGCTGGGGCCCGGCGCGCGCCTCACTCACCGCCTACGGTCCCGGCCTCCGTTGCTGTGCGTAGGGCTCTCCACCGGCAGCCAGCTCCTCCTGGCGGGAGTGCAGGCGGCGGTGGCGCGCGCAGGCCGCCGGACTCGGGGTTCCGCAGCGCCCCCTGCCGGGACCGCCGGGTCCCTGCCCAGCCCAACGCGCTCAGGATACCCTGGAGCTCCACCCCCAGGCGGCCGTGCGGGACCTGCAGGCTGCGGCGACCCGCACCCCGGGCCCTGGAAGGGGACACGGCCTCGGAGTGTCCAAACAGCCATCCGGACAGGCTCCGGTCGCGCCGTCCCGGTCGTGGAAAGCACGCGCACTCGGAGCGCACAGGGCCTGTGCTACGATGGACTTAGGACCCAGAAGGGTGCCATGGCCCCGGACACGGCACTAGACCTGTCCCAGCCTTGGCGTGGGTGCTTTGGGACTGCGTGCCCTGACCCCGCGCCGCGGATCTAGTCACCGACATGGGTCCCGCGGTGCCTCATGGACTCAAAACTGTCATAACCTAGCCACTGTGCCACCTCCACCCAAGCGCCTGTCCCGCGCTTCTCTTCCGGCGCGGGCCACATCCGGCCTGTGTCTACGCTAGACCTCGCAGTAGTTTTGTCCCTAAAGGCCTGCAGGCACCCTTGAGTGGTCCCGGCTGAGTCCCGGGGGCGTTTCTGCATAGCCCCAGATTTGGCCGCCGAAGACCCGCGCAGCACTCGTTCTGTAAGGCTGTATTGTTTTATTTGGTCTGGTGTTTGTGGGTCTTTTTTTTTTCAACTGCTGTAGAGAAAGATCTCACCAACTGCAATTGTGAGATTGCCTTTGTTGTCAGTTCCAGGACTAGGGACTACAGTGACACCCAGAACTGACCCTGAACAAAACAGGTGCAATTCGCCTGTAAGGTGCAGTTCCAAGGGAGACCATCACTTGGTTTTCCCTAACTCATTCGATAGTGACTAAATCAAAACACTTTATATTTTATCCATTTTTCTATCTACCTCTATTCCCCCCCCCCATCAGCTAGACTCTACTTCCCTGGTCGGAATTCCATTTACCTCCGTGGTCCAAGCCATCTGGAATGCCGTCTTTGTCCAAATGCCTTGATGGCCAGCTGGCACTTGCCTGAGGACACTAGCTACTAGCTAATTCTATCAGTCTCACCGTATTACCCAGACTCAACACCACCTTCAGCCTGTTTACGCCTTGACCACTATTGACAGCTGTCCTCAATACATGAGCATGAACTCTCACTCCCCCTTAAATTCCTACTTGGACTGACCCTCAAGGACCTCCACAGCCCAGGCATCCTACCCAATACAGACTCTTCCTTCCCTCCACAGACTTTGACAGTTCTGCTCTAATTCCAAGTTCCACTCCTTCACAATTCACACAGGCTGCAGATGACAGACAGCTCCATCCACACTAGCCCAAAGCAAAAAATAAAAATAAATCAGGAAAAAAAAAAAGCGCAGGCCATGTCAGCTTCAGGCCTGGAACTTGACCCCAGAGACTCAGGTTTGTTTTCTCTTAAGTCTACCACCCTATCAGGACCACAGGAGTCTCCAGAAGACCCAGGCTCACTACTCTGCCTCCAACACAAAACCAGCCTCTTTCTGCAAACTACCCAGGCCTGGTTTTGTTTTTCTGGATTGAGCCCTTGTCAGTTCTGTGTCACAACCTCTGTAACCCATAGGGGTCTGTTCCCTTTCTTGGCTACTTACTCACCCTTCACATGGGATATGTGGACAGTCCTAGATTCAATACAATCACAAGAGGATGAAAGGTGACTTGGGCACCATTTCTCTATAAAAATTTGCCTCTATCCCACTTGACTGGGGCATTCTTCTGGAAGAGCACACATTGGAAGTGGGAACAGGCCTCCTCGGCTTGAATCTTCCTCCGCAGAGCACTTAGGGTTTCCATCTTTGCACCATCCTGCAATCTAGGTTAAGATTTGATACCACAATTGTCTGAGCTTCAGTCCTGGCCATTTCCAGCCTCTTTCCTTCGTCCCCTATTCCCTAAAGACTGACATCCTTCCCACAGTGGAGAAAACATCCCACTTCCTTTCCTGAGGACCTTTAAGGGTGGAAGGGTTTCCAGGGAAGGGAAAAGGAGAGACTCTGCAGTGATGAAATAGGATGTGTGCCTAAGGCAGCTGGAGCCACTTGGCTAACAGCTGGGGAGGCAGTGCCAAAGAGTGTAGGTCCCAGATACCCTCAAGCAGGAAGGAGGGGGCAGATTTCTCTCATGCTGGGTGCCAACATAATACTGGTTATCCAAATACGTGTTCCAAATATCCCCTACTATCCTCCAAGTGAAATAAAAATTCTGTTTCTCTGGCCCTGGCAACCAAGAGAGTCCTGACTAGGACAAACCCCCACCCAGCACAGTGTCACATGCTCCTGCAAAACAGCACTTGTCACCTTCATTACTCATCTGCTAGAGCAGCAAACTGTGCCCCTGGATGACCATAAAACAGAGAACTAGCAAGATACCAGGGACTCTCACCCTTCCTCCTGAGCGGCTTCCTGCCTGCTCCTTTGTCCTTGCTACACTCACTACACTCAGATCGTTGATGCCTCCAAGAAAACACCCATCATTCACTGAAAGCTGAGTCTGCCTGCCCTCTAAAAACACTGGGCGTGTCATGAATATTCTGCTGGGCAGCACACTTTGCCACTTTGCCCCAGCATCCCTAGTTGGATTGGAGCAGCCATCAGCGGATGAACACCTTCAAGGCAATCTTGCCTCTGAAGCAAAACGCCTGCAAATATTTGCACAGCCTCCTTTGTCTGTGGACTTATAAAACCTGCTCTCTGTCCCCTCCCTTCTTACAGGGGCACTGCCACAGGGTGCCTAGGCTAAGTTAACAAAAGGCCATGCCAATGGGTCGTCCTAGGGAGAAGAACAGGTTGCTTTATTTGAGCCAGTTTCTACATTGCAAAGACCTGGAGTGCCCACAGTTCTGCCTTACAGCCAAATCTATTAATTCCACAAAATATTTCTGTGCTGCCCACCAAAATGTTCAGATGGGCAATATTATTTCAAAATTCTCTTCACTGTGGGTTTGGTTTCTTTGGTTATAACTAGAATGTTCATTCACTACAGGAATGTGGAAAAATACTAAGTGTTCAATATTAAAGATTAAGATAAAAAACATTCAGGATAGCTTTCTGTCGATTCATATAGCAGCGAACACCAGACTGACTGACATATTTATATTAAATGGAAATTGTCCTGTCTACCCCACATCTGCAACCCCAGCACCTCGGAGAGATAAATATCTTGCAAAAGGTTAAAGGTCCATTCTTAGGTAGCTGCAGAGCTGCCCTTCCTAACATGTTCATGTTTTAGAAAGGCAGACACCCCCCAACTCCAGGGTGGTCCGTTCTCATTTATGCATGCATGATTCTTTTTCCTTGGTACCAGCTGCAGTCCCTTCCCCCACCCCAACAGGCTTATTATAAAAGCCCCTTCCCACTCCCGAGAGCAACGAGGGAGGGTGAACTCATTTTCCCATCTATCTGGGGGAAATTTAATTATAAAGTCAAATCTGGGAGAACAGAACACAAAATAACCACATTAAATAAAAATAAAAGAGGGCTCTGAACCTGACCGTGAGCCAAAAGAAGAAGAAAAAAATCACAAAAATATTAGAGTAATTCAATGAATCGTAGATCTAAATATTCTTTTTTTCCCCCTCTTAAACCTTCAGCTCAACTGAAAAATCTTTCTAAGGACAACCGAAGCAAGCATTAGATGAACTCACACGAATCACATTTAGAAGTCATAAAACGACAAGAGCTGTGGCAAGCTGTGTATCTAAAACAGTCAAGTTTATAGAGTGAGCACTTTACAAAAGCCAGATGAATGGACAGATGAGCCGAGTCCAGCCTTCTCAGTTTACAATAAGAGGCAATGCAGAATGGAGACAAGAAGGGATGACGGGCCCAGCAGAGATGTCTGAAGTTCACAGTGACACGAGCTACAGCAACTGGAGTTGAGGGTCCATGAAAAAGAGAGACCACAGACCTCCCCTAGGGCCCAAAGTAGTAAGATGGAAGCTAAAAGGGTTAAATATTGAGAGTCGTTGCCAATTCATGCAGAAGTCTATGGCCAAAGGAGAGCTGAGGTAAAGAATAATCAACTTGTCCCAAATTTACCCACAAACTGAGCTGGTAAGACAGTGAGGGCTAGAATCCAGTCCTCTGGACACTTCAGGGCCCTTTCACTGAACCCGGCTTGTAGAATGAAAAGAAAAGAAAAACAAAACAAAACAAAAACAAACAAACAAAAAAAACAAGACAAAACATCACAGCAGCCCCATAGAGGAGCTGAACAAATTTGATTTGAAACTCCTCAAAAAACTACATACGAAGTCACAGTGTGTCCAGGTCATTGTTTGTTTGGGCACTAGCTGAGTCAGGCTCTGACATCCTTTGACTCCAGCCTTCTCTACTGAGCAGTAGACCAGATCGTGCAATTGTTTATTCAGTGATTCAACTTGATGCACAGAGCACCACAGACTCTCATGCCAAGAGCTGCACTGGTGCTCCCTGTCTGAGGGAACAGCATCCCTGTGACCTTCCTTGGTCTGTATGCTAGAAACATGTGTCATGATTTGAATATGAAGTATTACCCCAAGGGGATCATGTGCTGGAGGTATGGTCCCCAGTTGCTAGTGCTATTGGTGATTAGATCATGAGCGTCTAATGGTATCAAGATTAACCCACTGAAGAGCTCATAATTGAATGGGCTATAAGGAGATGGGGCCTAGATGAATGACATATGTCACTGAGATGTGACTTTGAAAGATAGATCTTTTCCTCAGACAGTTCTTGCTCTCTTTGCTTCCTGGCCATAATGAGTTAAGCAACTTGGTTTTGCTACATGTCCTTCTGCCCTGATCTTTGGTTTCTGTTTCTTCATGGCCCAGAAACAATGACCAGCCAAACATGGGCTGAAACCTCTGAACCCATGAGCGTAAATCACTTTTCCCTTTAAGGTTTTTTTGTTTGTTTGTTTGTTTTGTTTTTTTTTAAATTACATTTTCCCAGGAAGAATATCACACAAAAAGAGCTTAATAGATGACTCTGGTAGCATCAATGTCATTATAAATGTAGGAAACCTTTATGTCCCCCTACCAAAGGTAGTTAACCCAACAAGGGTCCATATTTTCTAAGCCTCTCCCCTATTTTGTGACTTGACTCTTTGTCCAACCCCTAGAGATTCCTCAGTGCTACTGGCCAGTCACGTGGCTCAGTAAGCTGTGCTCTCACAAATGACATGAGAAACAGTCACCACCTCTGCTAGGATTAAAAGATGGAGGCCATCTTGGCCATGGGTGCTTGCTAGCTCAGTTTGTGTTCTAGCGTACCCTTCTTGCAAAAAGAAATTGCCCTGCTTGAGGTACTTTTACCTGTGCATTCTTTTGTGCCACACAGAAATTATCATTTCAATATTCTTTCAATATGAGGGCTTGTCCTGGATTTCAAATTCCTCTGAGAGAATGTTTGGATTTCTTCCCTTGGTGAAGATCTTTTCCTCAGACAGTCACCATGCTGTGGTGGTTCTCAGGTAAACTATACTCTTTTATTTGCATCAGTAACAACAACAGGATTGAAAGTTTCTTTACAATAAGAAAAAGGGCCCAAGAAAACATCAAGGAGACCAGGTAACTCTTGTGCCCAAGGCCAAGAACAGCAAGGTCCTCCTTGGTTGTCTAGTCATCCTAGAGGCTGGATGAGAGGGAATGAGACATGACATTTATTGTAGAATCCTGAGCTTGGTCAGTGTCTTTGGTGATTTCTGATGATAAGCCTACTGAAAAGGAGCACCTAGCACAATCACCACCCTACAAAGGAATCAATCACAGATTGACTAAGCATTGGAAGTCAGACTGAGAGAAACCTTCATTATAGGGTCTCAGGCTCTCTGATTGGTTAATGCTCATGAAACACAGACAGGAAACAATTTATCAAAAAGAAGAAGCAGATTTTTTTTCAGACAGAGGGAAACCAATTCCTCTGGCTAGCCCAGAGATTCCCCCACCCTATTCACTATACTTCTCCTGCTATTAAGGAGAGATTGAACAATGTGAAGAGACCTCCAAGACCCAAGCTCAACAACCTCTCTATGTCAATGCCACTCTCTGGACATGGGTTCTCTCTTTGTGATCTTTCCAGACTGCTCCCTTAGAGAACCTGGGACACTTTGAATCAAGTTTAGAAGAAGAGAAAACAAACACACTTTTGGTATGGTTAAGTTCTACACTTCAGTAGACATTTTGGTGCCCAGGCAGTTGCCGTTCTAATTACGCAAAAGCATTACACAAGATGTGGTTTGAATATGTTTGGTCCATGGGAAGTGGCACTAGTAGAAGGTGTGGCCTTGTTGGAATAAGTGTGGCCTTGTTGGAGGAAGTACGTCACTGTGTAGGCAGGCTTTGAGGGCTCCTAGTGCTCAAGCTCTGCCCAGTACAGGAGAGTCTCCTGGCTACCTTCAGTTCAAGATATAGAACTCTCATCTCCTTCTCCAGAACTATGCTTCCTGCCATGATGATAATGGACTGAATCTCTGAAATTGTAAGCCGGGCCTTAATTAAATGTTTGCCTTTATAAGAGTTGGCTTGGTCATGGTGTCTCTTCACAGCAATGGGTACCCTAACTAAGACACAAGGCTATCAATATTTTAAGTCAGGGTTAACTATTTTTAACAAGTGGTTTCCTAAAAGTCTTAAGTTTCAGCCAGCACAGAAGGTCACAGATTTGTCTGATCTGTTTGGGTGGGACAAAATGACATCAAGGTCACTTCCCCATTGTCTCAATATATTCCCAGAGCAACAGTGCCACCTATGGGCTTTGGTCACACCTTTATTCCTTTTGCTTCTCTCCTGGGTTCCCTTTCCTAGCAACTGTCTGGATCTATGAGCAGAGGAGAAATGGAAACAGAGTCCAGATGACATTACTTGGCATTTACTATTTACAATTGGTGGTAAGACATATGGACTCCATTTTTTGAGGCTGAAACCATGGAATTCCTTCCTCTGCTTATTTGCTTTGTGCTTTTCAGGCCAAAATACCCAAACCACGTGGACTATCTCCTCCTGTAGCTATGCTAACCTAACTCAGGTGATTGTTTTAAAGAAAAGGGAGTAAGCATCCATATTTAATCTGTGAGACAGGTGGGTCTCACAGGGACTAGTTCCCTGGCTGGGGGTGGGCTCATTTTATCAGGAATCCACCCTCACCACAATCAAAAAATATGTTACTTTGTCACCATCTTGACTAGTGACCTCATTGAGGTGGAGACAGCCATGCAACTTGGCTGCCATCCTGAATGATGTCATCAAGATGGGATAAATCATGCCATTTGACCTCCATCTTGGTTAGTAACATCATCAAGATGAGGATGACCAAATGACTTTACCACCCATAAAACTTCCTGCTATGGCTGAGACCTTAGACAACCATCTCCATCCCTAGAATTTCCTGTGCCATTTTCCTGTCCTCTTCTCCATTTTTTTTTCTTTTTGATTTTTATGTTCCTGGATGCCTAATGGAATCATGGAAGTGGGAGATTCAGAGACAACTCCAGCATGGACTCTCATTGCCAAGGTCAATGCATTTTTATGTCAGACTAGCGAGGCAATACTAGACCTCCATGGTGGGTTGTTTTGGTTCGGTTTTGACACATTATTTTGCATGACACATTTGAGGGTTTTCAGAGAGCACTTAAAAGTTTCCCCAGCTATGTGCCACCAGCACCAGCCAGCTACAAAACAGCTGAGACTGGGAGGGCTAGACTTGGAAAGGACCTATAAATTTACAGCAGCCCAGGGAGAACCACGGAAAAGCACAGATCTCAACTGGCACCAAAGGATGATTCCATGCTAGACAAGCTGCTGCCAGAGAGTAGCTCCCACAGCTGGAGGTGAAGAGGATTCAGCCTGCTGGATGAGAAGCCGGAGATGAGGATGGACTGTGGTGGGTATCAATGCCTGCTCTTCCTGCCTGGCATCTCCACATTTATTTTTCTCGGACGGAGATGGTCTTTCCTTCGTGAGACTCCTTTGCTCTATGTTTATCGTCCGAATCTCTACATCAAGCCCTGGGCACCTTGCTTCTGTTTGACTTTCCTCTTACAGTGACATTGACAGGCTACAGAACAACAAGTTGATGCGATTCCTTTCTGAGAACCCCAGCCTCACAGTTTTAACGGAGCCTCCTTAGCTGAGTCAGCGGGAGATTGCAAATATCAACTCAATGATGTCTTATTGTGATGTTTCTGCTTTTCTCAGCCTGCTACTTGCCAAAAGCACATCATTCCCTGGATCGTGCAAAGCACAAATAGAGATTTTTGACTGTCCAGTGTTTTAAGGTGGTATTGCACCCTCTAAGACTCTAAGCCAGTGGTTCTCAACCTTCCCAATGCTGCAACCCTTTAAGAAAAAAATCCAGTTCCTCATGTTGTGGTGACCCTCCAACCATAAAATTATTTTCATTACTACTTCATAACTGTAATTTTGCTACTGTTATGATTCATAATGTAAATATTTTTGGAGATAAAGGTTTGCCAAAGTAGTTGCAACCCACAGGTTGAGAACCACTGCTCTAAGCCAAACAATTACTGTCTTTATAAGACCAGCTGTGACTGCTTATGAAACATCATCACAGCTGGCCTTGTTGATTATTGATAAAGATTGCAATGCCTGGGGTGGTTTTTTTTTTTCCAGAATGGGAAAAAGCTGGAAAGTTTGAAGCAAGCCATAAAGGTCTGAGCAAGTGGCATGAAGGTATATCAAAGAAGAGACTTTGTGATATTAACACATCTAAGGTCAAAGTTCAACACATTGCTGTCAAAACCCTGCTTAATTGTATGTCAGAGCAATGCTTATTTGAAAGTGGTTAGATTTTGCCCCAGTTTTATCTAAATATCACACAATAATTAAAAGTACCAGGCTGGTGTAGTCAACCTTCAGCAGCCATACTTGGAGGCTTATACTGATACGGTTGGAGGGACTGAAAAGGGAGAATATTTTACCTTGTCTTTTGAGGTCAACTAGGCCCCCAGGGGACTATGGAGCATCTCTAAAATGTCCTGTAAGTGTTCAAGAAGCCCATGAAGACCCCAGCTCTAACCAACTCTTCACAGAGGAGGGTCAACACAGAGGAAATCTTTCCCCTGTGCCACAGCCAAGCAAGGCCTTTAACTCCTCCTCATGTCAATGGAACAACTGGTTAAAGGAAGGCTGGAGGGGCCGAGGCTACTCTCAAGCCTGAGTGAGTCCTGAGGGCCAGGTCCTCATCTGGTCTTGTTAAAGAGGGGGATGTGACTAATGTTGGCCACCTTTGTGGTAATAACACCCAGCAGGGAAGTATAAGGTGCCACTAAACTGATGGCCCTGTTTCCTCCACACTCCGAGGGATTGCACTGCTAATACGATAGGCTGAAATCCATAGGGGGCGTTGTCTAAACAGCTATTTCTCACTAAGGATTTTCTTCCTGATAAGACAAATGCTGTCCTGGTGTGCGTTCAGACCTCAGCTCCCTGCAGCAGCTGCCTACAGCCAGGAGAGATGGGCCCACTACTGTGTAACCTAAGAATAAAGTGAGAGCTAAGGTGCTTTTCTCTACCTCTCTAGAAGCCATTTGGGAGGGAACTCATGCTGATTCCAGCTGCTCCAGAAGCTACTGAAGGGCCTCTAAGCAGATTCTGGCCCATCACTCTGGAGAGCAGCCCTGGAGGCCGAAGGGGAGTGAACAGGGATGGATTAAAAACTGGATGCTTCTGTGAGCCCAATAAGAGATTCTAGTGGACTTGGCAATTCCTCTAATATTACCAGACAATAATGGAATAAGCCTAGAAATGAATAGTAAAGGAAAGCATATGAGCTTTGAATATACAAGTACAAGGAGACTAGCAATGCATTCTAAAATTGAAATTATTATTGCTATTATATTCTGTGTGTGTGTGTGTGTGTGTGTGTGTGTGTGTATGGAGGTCAGAGGACATCTGTGTGGAGTCAGTTCTTTATACATTTTTGTGGACTTAGAGGATTTGAACTTGGCTCATGAGAATTGCTCAGCAAGCATTTTACCAACTGAGCTATCTTGGTGGCCCAATGCTGCTTTAAACATTCAATGGGTTATTGAAGAAATGGATGGGGATTTCTTAATGCTACAATAAATGGAAAATAAAAATTATCATAGTAAAAAATCTGGGGGATACAGCAAGGCAAAGAGGAAAGTTTAGAACTAGAAGGGTTTTTTGTTAAAAAAAAAAAATCAAAGGGTAGGAGAGAGGGCCCAGTGGGTAACAGTACTTACCATAAGTCCAGATGACCTGAATTTGATCCCATGAGCCCATGTGAAGGTGGAAGGAGAGAATCAACTCACATATAGTATCATCTTCTAGCCCCAAGTGTGACGACATACCTGCTTGTCTGTGCGCATACACACACTAAATAAATAGATGTAAAAACACTTACATGCCAATAAATCTGAAAATCTGGACTAACGGGATATTCCTATAGACACATATGACCTACCAAAATTAAACCAAGAAATATAAAACCTCAATTAGATAGTAATTAAAAAACAATAAAAATAAAGCAATTGTCATATATGTACAAAATCTGCAACAAATATTTGCATTACAGACCATAGAGGAGCAGAACTGGAATAAATCCATCTAGAACCCTCTGTTCTTGACAGAGCTGAAAAAAGGAAAGTTGAGAAAAAGTCCATCTGCAACTGAAACTACTACAGGAAAATGTAGGGCAAACATTTCAGGCTACAGCTATAGGCAATGACTTCCCCAACGGGATGCTAATGGCTCAAGAAATCGTAAGGATTGACAAATGGGCTACACCAAACTAAGAGTCTCCTACACAACAAAGGGAGCAAGGAACAACTGGAAGGACACCCTACAGAACAGAACATCTGCAAGCTAGTCATCTGACCAAGGAGTCAAACACACGGAAGTCAAAACCTAAACACAGTCGGAGGGTGGACAAATGAGTTGTATAGTTGAGTCTCAAGAAGAAGGAATACAAGCAGCCAATGGATAAGTGAAACCTGTAACAGCTTTAGCCATTAGGGGAAAGCAAATCCAAGCCAAGAGGCTTCTTCTCATCCCAGTCAGAATGGCTGTCAAGAAAGCAAGGTTCCCTCAGAGCCTCTGCTTTGTTGTGGATTTTGAGAGCCTTGCCTCCTGCTCCATCTTTATACATGAAGGGAGAGGTGGTCAGAAAAAGATATATGTGATGTGGCCATTTCTCCCCACTCTGAGGAGCTTCCAGCTTCTATATTGGGACAGAGTGGCTGACAGCTCAGAATCTCTGTGTCCCCTTAGACCCTTGTGAAGGGGGCCCGGTAAAGAATTCACCATCTTAGTGGAAACAAGCGGCACTCAAGTGATGCTGACTTGCTCCACTACACATTTCTTTACAGTGAGACACTAACTGCTTAAGAAATGAAGATGAACCAGGTGGTGGTGGCACAGGCCTTTAGTCCCAGAACTCCTGAGACAGAAGCAGACAGATCTCTGAGTTCAAGGTCAGCCTGCTCTACAGAGTTCCAGGACAGCCAGGGACACAGAGAGAAACAACTGTCTATCAAACAAACAAGCAAGCAAACACAACAACAATAAAGATGCTTTGATTCAGCTGTTTAACAGGTAGAAAGAATGTTTTAAGTGATTATCCTTATACACTTATTGGGTTTGATGACAGGTTGAGTTACTCGGGACCCTGACTCAAAATAGCAACAAGAAATCATTGATAAGAGCACCCTTAGTAGTGAATTTATCAAAGAAACCTGTGTAAAACCTACATAATGAAATAAAGAGTGGGAAGAGCTGAAGCAACAGAAATGACTCCACAGGCCAGAGACCAATATTGTTAGAGCGTGTAGGCTCAAAAAATGCCTGTGAAGTCCATGAAACCTAAAACCACATTCTTAGGAAGAAAATTTTTAGGAATTCAGAAGCTAATTCTAAAAATTCATATGGAAATGAAAACAAAACAAAACAAACAAACAAAAAACACAAAGCCTAGAACAATTGAAGCCACTCTAAATAAAGATGAAATCAGAATATTTGTGTTGTCCAATCAAGATAGCTGGCCTTGGTCATGGTAGTACATACCTATAATCCCAGCAGAAGGTTGAGACAGGAGGATTACCAGTTTAAATCCAGCACTGACAACATGAGAGGTTTTTTTTTTTAAAAGAGGGAGGGGAGGTAATTGCTTTAAAAACAAACAAACAAAAAAGCCCACAAAACAAAAGAGAGCCGTCCAGATGCTGAGACACTGGAAAAGGCACTTGTAACCAACCTTACAGGGTTACTCCTGGAACCTGAGTGGGAGAAGGAGAGATTGCAGCAAGCTGTCCCCTGACCTCCACCTGTGCATCCTAGCATGTGTTTCCTCCCTCCCCCAATAAATAAATGTGATAACAAAATTTAAATTTTTCTACAAAATGTTTAAAGGCAAACTAATGTATAGCCAACAATGTTTACATATAATTGATCCTACAACAGTTGAAAACAAAATACAAAAGTGAATCTCCACCATTAACTCATACCTTAATCATAAATTAACTTGAAGTGGATCACAGACCTAAGTGGTCCATGTGTAATAAGTTGGGAATAGCCAACACTATATAACTCCTGGAAAAGGTTAGCACAAGATTTTAGTTGCACCTGGCTTAGTGAACATTTCTTCAGTGAGTCAAGGGCCATAAATACAAAGAATAAAAGTACATCATCAAACTTAAATTTTTTTCTTTAAAACACATTAGTATAAATTAGGATAGAAGCCTCAAGCTTGAAGAATACATTTTATAGCTGACAGACACGGATGATGGTGAAGAAATAAGAACCACTCACAGTCAATTAGCATAGCAAATAACCCAATGAAATTGAAGGCACACTTGAACAGATAACTCATCAAGGAGGATAAACAGATGGCAAAGAAGCACATGAAAAGACACTCCTCTTATTAAGCATTGATGAAATGCAAATTAAAGCAATAATGAGATACTGCTATCTATCTACCAGAATGGCTAAAATTAAAAATGCCAATCATACCAGTGCCAGTGAAGATATAAATAAAAGAAATTCCCACCCATTGATAATGGAATCATAAAGTAGGATAAGCAGTCTGGAAAAGAGTCGGTTTCTTAAGAAAATAAGCATGTGCCTACGGTGATTGTTAATTTGCATTGTCAACTTGACTCAATCTCCAATCACCTAGGAGATGTCAATACTTAGGGACCAGCCTTCAACGTATTTGCCTTGTCACATCCTTTCAGAGATCCAGGGATGGACCTTACTGGGGCATCAAGGGAATTAAGAAAAGATAAACAGACAAACACACTGACACTGAAATACTGGGATCAGGTGGTCTGGGCTCTCGGATGGGGAAAGCACAGCACTCTGGAAGTGTGTTTATCGTATGGGGTTGGTTGAACACAGAGGTGAGATTATTGCATATAGCTGAACAGGGAGTAGAGCAATAGAAAAGGAAGCGGGGTTTATGGTATATAGCTGGATCAGGACACAGGTTTAGTTAATCTCCATTAGTGCCATCTCTTGAGGGGAGGGGAAAGTCTTTAGGCTGTAAACATTCTGCCTTTACCCTTGTGCTAGTCTTTCCATCCTGGTGACAAACACCCACAGGATGTATTATTTATTATTATTATTATTATTATTATTATTATTATTTTATTGGTTTTATGAGATAGGGCATCACTACATGGACTCAGTGAGTTTAAATAAATCTATAAAATTATAAAAGGAGGCTCTGAAGCTGGGAAGTAACCGTCATGAGTAGTGGCTATGGTCAAGATACATTGTACACACGTATGAAGATTTAAAAGAATAAAGAAATTTAAAAAAACAATCAAAAACTCCACTGAGATTCCCGATCTTACCCCAGTTGGAATGGCTTCTCAAGAAAACAAACAGCAGATGCCAGAGAGGACACGGAAACTGGAGAACCCTTCTACCCTGTGGGAATGTAAATCAGTCCAGCCACTATGGCAATCCATACGGAAACTTCCCAAATCTGTAAAAACAGAACTACCAGCTATGCTGTATATACCCAAAGGACTCTAAAGCACCATATCACAGAGACCCTTACATATCTCGTTTGTTATGGCAATAGCTTAGTTTGCTCTCTGTTGCTGTGATTTAAAAAAAAATGACTAAACACAATTTGGGCAGGAAAAGGTTTACTTCGGTTATAGCCAAGAAGGTAAGTCCAGGCAGGAACTCAAGGCAGGACCAGAGGCCGAAACCATCAAAGAAACCAGCTTACTGGCTAGTTTTTCAAGGTTTTCTCAGCTTGCTTTTTTTAAAAATACAACTCAGGACTACCTGACCATGAGTATCATTGTCCACTGTGGGGTGAGCCCTCTCATATCATCGACAATCAAAAAAAAAAAATGCTTACACTCACAGACCAATCTGATGATGGCATATTCTCAATTGGGGTTCCCTCTTCCCAGATGATTCTAGCTTGTGTCAAGTTGACAAAACCAAACAAACCCACCAAAAAAAAAAAACCCTAACCAGCACAGGTAATAGACACAATAGTTAAATTATGGAATCAGCCTAGATGTCCACCAACAGATGAAAGACAGACAGATGCATGTGGAGTTTTATTTACCAATAAAGAAGAATGAAATTAGGTCATTTTCAGGAACGGAACTGAAGATCATCAGATTAAATGAGATAAGCTAGACTCAGAAAGACAAATATCATGTGTGTTCTCAAATATGCAGAGTCTAGATTATTTTTAAAAAAATGAAAGTAGAAATGAAACTATTTGGGAAGAAGAAGGGTCCAGCAGGCAGGGGCAGGGCAGTGAAAGGGGCGGGGCAGCGAGAGGGGTGGGCATCGAAAGGGATGGAGCAGAAAGATGGGGTGGTAGGGATTTGAATATGGACAAACACATAATGCTAAAGTATACACTTATAAATAAAAGAGAAAACCAAACACATATAAAAACGACCTTCAGAGAGTTTCCTTGTTCCTCCTGTCATGGAAGAACACACAGAGAGGACAGAGGTGAACGTAAGTACAAGATTTCATTGAATAGAAATTTAAAAACAAACGAAAACTATATAGAGATTTCCAGCTTCACCACAGTTAGGAGGACTAACATCAAGGAAAAAATAGATGCCAGTGAAGACCTGGGGTCAAGAGAACCGCTGTACACAGCAGGAATGTAAATTAGCACAGGCACCTCAATGAATCTGCTAGCCCCTTGATCTTGGACTTTCCTGCCTATGAAACCGTGAAATAAATTGGCAAGAAGCCAACCAAAGCATATATTTGCTGTTCTTAGAGTTCTCTATGACCTTATGCAGATCTGCACTTCCACCTTGTTTTGTTTCTTCTGCCTAAAGGACTCTAGTGAACGTTTCTCCTATTGGTTGGTTAAAAGCAAGACAGTGTGAGGACCCTCAGTGCTGAGCCTTCCCTAGCCCTGATTCTCCTCTCTTCTCTCTCCTGCTTAGACCCCATCTGCGCAGGACAGTGAGTTCTAAGTTCTTCTCCTGCACTAACCAGGCTAGCTCCACCCCAGAGCATTGGCTGAAAAACACATTTCACATCTACACAGAGATTTGCTTTTAGGAACTAGGCTGAGACACGGGTAGGCTGGAAAGGAGGGCTTTTGGGGGGCAATGCACAATTTAAGTAGCCTTATTTTCTCAGACACAGAGCCTGAGACTGGGTGACTCCTTGTGGGGGGTGGCACATGTGCCTTGGTTATTTCAATCTGGTGAGTGGCTGACCCTGTTCAAGGGGTGTAAGGATGGTTCCAGTAGTGATGCAGGTTTCAAACCATTGCTCCCCAACATAGTGAATGGTCAAGACCATGAACACACAGTAATGCTAGCGAGATGCCTATGTTCTCAATATGGCAGAAGGAGATTCTGGGACATTTGACTGGGTAGAAAGCTGTAGGAAGCTGGGGTAGAAATGAAGGTGGAACAGGAAGCTGGAGCAAAGAGAAGCGGGTGGGGAGGGTGACAGAAAGGAGCAAAGAAGAGGAAGCCACAGGCCTGTCCCTGTCAGTATCTCTCAATTCCCCATCCTATATCAAGAAATCCTTCGTTGCTCTAAGGTGTAACCATGAAGTTCACAGCAATAGGTTGCCCACATGATTGACAGGCTGATGGATGGCTCATGGAACAGCTGTCATGAGTTTGTGCAAGATATTGGGGCACTGGAGCAGGTCTGGAGCACTGTGGGAAACTGCTCCCTGCTCAGCTGGTTCCTCTCCTAAATCCTTTGCATTCTGGTCCCTGTGTTCCTCTAGGCTGGGAAGGCCATAGACTTCCTCCTTCTGCCCAGCCCAGGGGACCCCACCTCCATGTCCACCTTCCTTGGCATTGAGAAAGAAGCTCTATCCTTCCCTCAACTCTCTGCTTCATTTTCTGGTGTTTGGTGTTTACTATTCTTTAAGGTTCAGCAGTGGTGTTCTGCAGCAGTTCCCTGCAGATTAAAGCATCCCATCCTGTAGGGGAACTCCTTAAGGAGGAAGTTAAAAGACTCAAAACAGCTTCAGGAAGTCCCTGAAATTGACCATGTTCACTGTGCTCCTCCCTTCCAAGAGTAAACAAGAAAAAGTGTTCCACTCTGAGAGGATGTGCGGCAGAGACTGAGAGGAGCCCAGCTTCCGGGGAGAGGAAGCAGAGACCAGCAGAGCTGCCTGGAAGAGGTTCAGACTGACTAAGCTGCCTGAAAAGAGCACTCTCTGACCTCTTGAGCTGCCTGTAAACCGCGCAGTGAGCTCCAGGTTCCCAGACTTTGTGGGCTGTCACCCATGCTGGAGTGGGCTCTGGTGATGCAGCTCTCTTTGAGTCATTTCTGTTCCTATAAGTAACTCCTCACTCATATTCCTGCAAGTAACCCCAAAAAAACTCATTGCTTCACCAAGTTGGATTTGTTGTTACCTGTACTTTGGGCTGTTGTGCACTCTGCCTGGGGTGAGTAGACCTGTGTGTTTGCTTCCACACAGGGAAAGTCTTGCCACACAAGGGGAAACATTCATGTCACTTCACACAGGGATAAGAGTAAAGGCTAAAGAAGTTAAGTGACATGCCCAAGGTGACCCAGCAATTGGTCGAATGTAAGTCAAATCGAGACCAACTGTGGTTTCCCGATCCTGTCTGGGATGGCTTGTCAGTACAGAACCATGAAGTCCATGCATTATGTGTCATGTTTCTTCACCTGAGACCTTCGTGCAAGCCCTGAGTCGTCTGTGTAGGCTGACTATGTGACTCTTTTGGCTCAGAGTGGCTATGACTTGGAGAGGCTGGTCAGCTTCCCAGACCGTAGTGCCCAAGTACCCAGAGTGCCTTGTAGGATAGCTGATGTCTGCGAATCGAGTTTCTGTTAATGAATGGCGACATCGTCATCATAAATATTGACGGATTGAGACTCCAGCTCAGTCTGGACATGAAGCCAGGACTTTTGCCAAGGAAGACAAAGAAGAATAATTTGAACCCCTATGTAGACAAATCTGTGATTGACTCAGGGCATGGGGTACCTCTCTGTTGTCATGGTGACTCCTAGGGAGAAGGGAGTAAAGATGGTTCTTTAACAGCATCCCAGACATCAGGGCTCTGAAGTAACAGCCCTTTTAAAATTGAATCATATTAATAAGCTCTAGCCAAATGCACAAGCCTCTTCTTTTCTTTAGGTGCATTATTAACTTGGCTAGCAATAAGACCTCATAAATGCAAAGTGTCTGTCCAGTAAGAATACCACTTCCAGTATGGAATAATAAACATACATGCCATTCACCAATCTGGCAGTTCTGGTGCATAAAGAGAAACCAAGGAAAGTAGATATATACATGTATCCTTTCCTCCTCCTCCCTTTTTTCCTCCTCCTCCCTTCCTCCTCTTCTTCCTCTTCTTCCCCCTCCCCACTCTTTTATGGTCATCTTTTGACATTTCGGAGAGTTCTTACCTCTCCCTGAGATGTTGTAGGGTAATCTTCAACGAGCACTTCTTGGACATGGGTTTAAGCCAATGGGAAATCTTTATTAGTCTGCCCACAACCATACTGGGAGATCGGGATCCTGGTGTAGCCCAAGCCTTTCTCAGGGTGAGCTTTTAAGCACAAAGAACACATTCTTGGTTAACATACTTCAGTTAACAAGAACAGTTAGCCAGAAGCGAAACTACAGAAGCCAAAAACCAAGGTTAGTACATTCTGAGACTTTCTCAGGACTATGGACATTGATGGACTAGGCCTTTGTTAGTTTTGGCAGGTGGTTCTGTCTATGGGCTGAGTTTTACAGCCTGAACAATACTTCCATCATGGAGTCAGTTGTGCTAAGGTCTGGGGCCCTGTTACTGAGAGACTATTAGCAGCTAATGGTCCCCTGAGGGAAGAGTTATCATTTTTATTGGTAGTGTAGCAACTGATAAGTTGTTCATGCCCCAGTCAATAACTTCTCAGCATGCTCATGTAAGCAGGCCTAACTAAACACACACACACACACACACACACACACACACACACACAAGTTAGAGAATGAGAGAAGACTTGGGAAAAGAGAAATTCTGTCAAAAAAAGGGAAGAGGGGATGAGAGGGTAATGGGATTAGATAAGATGATGACTAAAATTCATTGTATGTGTATAAAATTGTCATCAAACAAAACATCATAAAAAGGGAAATTTATGTCTCTGTCCCTCCATCTTCTCATCTACTCATTCAGTTAGTTATTCATAAAATAATCCATGTTTACTGGCATCAAACATGGCCAAACACAGCCTCTGTCTTCATGTAGTCTAGCCTTTGTTCTTCACACAAAGTTTGATTCCTGTATTAGTCAGGGTTCTCTAGATAAACAGAACTTATAGAGTGAATACACACACATATACATATATACACATACAAACATATACATGTATACATATATAAAACATGTATATATGCATATATATGCAGACACATATATATTTATGTGTGTGTATGTGTGTGTGTGTGATTTTTTTAGAATGGCTTTGGTCCAGCTAGTCCAACGAAGGCTGTCCACCAATGGAAGGTCCAAGAGTCCAGTTCACAAGGCTGATGTGTCAGCTTGTCTTTAGTATACATCGCAATCCCAAAGCAGCAGCCTCTAAAGCCAGTGAAAGAATGGACTGCAAGCAAGAGCAATACAAGCAAGCAAAGAGAGCCAGCCTTCTTCCATATCCTTCATAGGCTGCCAGTAGAAGGTGTAGCCGAGATTAAAGGTGGATCTTCTCACCTCAAAAGGTCCAGATTAAAAATCTGGTCTTCCTACTTCAAATGATTTAAGTAAGGAGGAAAAAAGACCCTTCACAGGTGTACCCAGCTGCTTGGGTTTTAGTTAATTCCAGATGTGGTCAAATTGACCACCATGAATAGCCATCACAGTCCCTTTGTTTAAAAAACCATCTCCCTCACTTCTCATGAGCCTCCACACAGCAGGATGCTTGCTCTGTATTCTTAAGTAGAATCTCCAAGACTTCCTCAAAGCTCCCCCCTTTTACATGGCTGGCCTTTGCATCTCTGAGACGGACAGCAAATTGGAGCTGATTAGCCAAAATCTCCATATCTGATCTAAAGTTTCCCCACAGCTGAACAAAATCTTTCTACCACATATACCACAGGAAACTCTTTGAGGTACAGTGATCATAACCCAAAGGCTGCTGGTCAAATCTCAAATGTGCCGAATAATGACCACATGCATGCTAGAGGGATCCATGAGTGTGCTGTGATGTGGCTAGGTCTTGGGAGATGGGTCAGCTGGTAAAGTTAACACGAGGAGCCGTTTGATCCCTAAAGTCCATGCAAAAAAAGTGGGTATGATGGCATATTCTTGAAATCTGAGCGCTGGGGAGGCAGAGGCAAGCAAATCCCTGGAACTCATCGGCCAGCTAGTCTAACCTACTTGGTGAGCTCCAGGCCAGTGAGAATCCCATGGTTCAAAATTTAAAAAGTAAAAGAAAAATGTATGAATGATACCTGAGGACCAACACTCAAAGTTGTCTGCTGGACTCTACATGAACATTCATATGCATGCACCTGTATTCTCATGCATACACACACACACACACTTTCTAGATCTTGTTCCTCTACTTCTGCCCCAAATTGTGATGTCACTCAAGGATGACTCTCTAACCCCAAAGTGCATCTATTCTGATACCAAATTGGAACCTGATCAACTGGATCTCCTCAGAGCTTCATCTTTGCTTTTGTTTTCCTGTTGGACTTTAATGTCCCAAAGGGAGTTTGTGTGGACTGAACATCTGTATTCTGCCCCCCAAATATATATGTGGAAGCTTGCCCTTGAGTATGGAACAGCCAATAAGGATAGTGCTTATGTGAATGGATTAGAACCCTGGCTGGATCTAAAGAGATCAAGCAAAGACACAAGAGAAGGTTGGACCAAGAAGCAGGCTTTCACCAAACATCAGATATACTGAAGCACCTTGGTTCTAGACTTCCCTATTCCACAGCTGTGAGAAACAGACTTAGCCCTTGTTGTGTACAAGCCAGAGAGTATATAGGAGTGCATCATAGCAGCTCCAGGGACTAAGATTATGAAAAGAAACTCATTTTTATCGGAAGTCAAACTCTTGATGGCAATGGCACTAGCAAGGTCCCCAGAACCCCATGTTCTTATGGATGAGCCTCACAAAGGATGGCTCCTGATGTGGCTGGAGCTATGAAAAGATGGTAGCAAATGTGGAGACATGGACCCAGACCAGAAAACACACAGAGGAAGAAAAGTGGGCAGTAGAGAACACTTGGACTTCAGACAGATGCTATAGTTCAAGGAAGAAATATTCCTAGCCTGAGTGAGATCTTTCCAATAGAGAGGTATTTCTGCTATGAGTGAGAAGTCATTTTAGGACTATCTAGCTCTAGGCCAGGCTTCCCAAGAGGCTGAATGACGAAGGCTTCACCTTCCTTGCATATTGTCACTCGGGTAGTAGCTATTTGAGAAGGCCAAGAAGGCTTTCTGGTTGTGAGTTGGGATCCTACTGATGTGAATGGGTCTCCTGTGACTGTGGGTACCACGAGTCAACTACTTAAAGCATCATTCTGAGGAAGCAGAGCTGCCTGACACTGGTGATTCTGAAAAAAGGCATTGTCTGTTTGAAAAAAAACATGTTTTTATTTATATGTATATATGCCTATGAGCATGTACCACATGAGTGCAGTTGTTTAAGAAGACCAGAAGAGGGAGCCATTCATAGGTTCCCCTGGAGTTAAGTTACAGGCTCCTGTAAAATCCCCAGCATTGGTGCTGGAAACTGAACTCAGAACCTCTGCAAGGGCAGCAAGTGCTCTTAACCCCTGAGCCATCCCTCGAACCCCTGGGTGCTGTCCATTTAAGGTCGCTTTAGTCACATCCACTTGGTCCATACTGATGCTAAGCTGACCAAGTCACTTTCCCTCTGCAGTTTCTGGGTGTGAGTTCTGGCATTCCCTTACACATTCAGCAATACAAGAAAGTTCACTTTTAAGAGATGTCACTCCTATAGTGTGGCTAAGGTTCTTACGTCATTAAGTATTATTTACAAATTGAGTAAAATTGGAATAATTTTTTTAACTGTCAGTATTTATGGGAGACAAACTGTGTAATTCAGAGATTCTACTTGTAGGTATATAATCAAGAGAAATAAGTATATACATCTGGTAAAAAACTGGTTTGTGATTTCATCAACATCTTGTCCACTGTAGTCCCAAACTGACAACAACCCAATGTCCACCAGTAGAGAGTGGATTTTTAAAAAGGAAAAAGGATGGAGTAACAAGACGTGCAACAGCATGGACCGATCTTACAGATATATGACCAGCAAAAGAGTCAGACCCAAATGTATAAACATGTATGTGTAAGCATATGCAGTATGTTATGTGTGTATATATGATACATACATATAATATAGTAATTTACATATATGTACACATATGATGTATATACACACATACACACACACATATATACATCATCCCAGTCGTATGAAGAACAAGCAAAAATAACAGGGGAAAAGGTGCATGTGACTTGAGGGTGAATGTGAACCCGGAAGGGACATTCTGGAAACCTCCTGAGGCTGCAGACAGCCTGTGCCACAATCTGGACAGCCAAAGCATAAAGACAGCCGTGTGACTAGTAGCTTGTTTATCCAGTGCTGGGGGCTGAATCCAGAGCCTTGTACATGGCGTCTATCTGTGAGCTGTAGCCTCCATCTAAAGGTTCACATTTAACGCAAGTGCACTTGTATTTGTTGCAAGTTACTTATTTACAAGTTATTTACTGCAAGTTACACTTTTTCAACTAAAATAATAGAAACTAAAATAGGAAAGAATTTAAAAATGCATCTAACCCTGTCCAGGAAATGACTCTAATCCAGGAGATCAAGCATATTTAATTTTTCATACAGTCTCACACAGATGGGCTGAATGAAAGAGCATTCCCCAGTGGAGCCTGCTGAGACGCACGGATGCCAGGAGACGCTGTGCTTGCCTGCTCAGAACTAATTTCCTGGACTACAGCCTGAACTTCTTTGTGCATCTGACCAACCTGAGTTGGTTTCTGGCCCATCTGACTGTACACAGAAGCCATATTGGCTTCTGCACATAGCGTCTACTCCACATCAGCCTCTGCTCATTGCTTGCATGGGCTCCTTCCCTTCTAGGCCAAGATCCCGATCCCACCTTTGCTCAAGTTCAGCAGTTCTCAACCTGCGCATTGTAACCCCTCGGGCAGTTGAATGACCCTTTCGCAGGGGTTGCATATAAAATGTCCTTCATATCATATATCTACATTACAATTCATAACAGGAGCAAAATTACAGTTATGAAGTAGTAAGAAAAATAATTTTATGGTTGGGGGTCATCACAACACGAGGAGCTGTATTAAAGGGTCACAGCGTTAGGGAGGCTGAGAACCATTACTCCGGCTGATCTCCAACAAAGTCCTTCTTCATTCTTCAGATCCAAGGCCACTTAATTACTTCTTCTATGGCATTCTGATTAGAACATCCAACCACAGTCTTTCCTAGTACTGCTAAAACATTTGCCACTATCCATCTACACATCTACCCACCCACTCACCCACCTGCTCACCGATTGATGACCTGCCATCCACCTAACTTACCATTCACTAACCCACTCATTTACCCATGCATTACCAAGCCATCCGGCCACCTGTCCATTAGTCCACCCACTTACCCACTCACCTGCTCATTTAGCCACTCACCCACCCACTTGGTCATCCATCCGCTCATCCACTCTCCTGTTCATTCATACCTCCCCCTCAGCAGTCCACCCATCTCTTTACCCACCCATTTATCTGCAACTCTATCTCCAGTCTGTTGAGTCCTGACCACAGAAGCAGAGGTCACCCTTGAAGGTCAAGATCTGTTCTAGAATGTTATCTTAACTCTTCATTGCACTGGGAACAGTTTAACAATTCCACCGAGTATTCTCCATGCCCTGTGACCTATTTTACCAACACCTTTTATTTTCTCTGAAACTTAGAAATCCAGTTTTGATAACTTAATCATGGTCTGTTTAGTTTTTATCCCATGAGAAAGGAGAGCATCTACTGTTCGAGGTATTTTAGCTCCGTTATCTTATTCATTATAAAACTTCTCTGAGATGGATATATACCCATTTGCCATGAGAAAACTACTTGAAGAAATAATATCCCCACGGTCACAGAACTACTGAATGCTGGACTGAGAAGTAAGGTCCAGCCATGAAAGTTTCCCAAGCACAAACTCCCTTCTCTGCTCTGCAAAATGCTAGCAGCAGTCACTAGATGGCATCGTGAAGTAACCGTGAGCCTGGCTTCCTTGCAGGGATGCTAGTGGAATACCGAGGCTGCAATTTCCACATTTATCACCAGGGGGCAGGTGAGGGACACGAATGGCTCAGTGCCATCCAAGAAAGCCTCACTCAGCTAAAGCTGAGAAAGAATGTAGACACTCTGATTCTAAACACTACAGACTCCAGAACAGTTGCTGAACTCTTCATTGCATATACTGAAACAGTGAACCCCAATCATAACTTTGTATCTCTCCTGTGACTTTAATTAAAAAGATCAGCATGGTTGGTAGAAAACAGAATTCAGTTTCTGCATCTTCCTAGCTTGGTCAACAAAAAGCACCCTTATTTATCAATCATGTCCCATCGGCCAGGTGTTTTACGTGCACTGATTTCACCTTTGGGTTCTTAAGAGATTCAGACTGTGGAGTAACTCATGCACATTTATGGGCAGAGCTAGGAATTTAGTCCAATCTTCCTGACTTCAAACTAATTTAGGCTCTCTGCATCTCAATAGCCTCTAGAGAGTGCTCCATGGTGGAGGAAGGGATGCTAGCTCCCTGTGGTCTGTCACAGTGAAATGCGATGTGGATCCCTGAGTAGTGTCCCTTCTGCAGCACTGACAGCATCTGATGGCATTGGTTGAGCTCTAAAGTCTGTCTAATTCATGAACTAACCTAACTCACTAACTGGCCTGTGACGGTGGATCAGTCCTGTGCTAGGCACTGTAACACGGGTGATTGTATGGTCACTACATTTAGGTGTGTGCCAGTTAGACAAAGGGTGGTGCCTTTACTTACCAGTGCCATCCCACCCACTCATTAAGTCACCCATGAATCCATCCATCCATCCATCTACCCACCCAGCCATATTTGTTTATCTATCTATCTATCTATCTATCTATCTATCTATCTATCCATTCTTCCACCCACCTACCTTCATATCCATCATGAGTTGTTCAGGCTCTTCTTCCTGCAGGGAGGTCCTTTCTTAGATTCTCCATCTTTAGGGAGGTCCTTTCTTAGGGCTTCTCTTGTCACTGTCATTGCACATTAATATGTCACATTGCTCACTACTCTTGTCATAGTGGTCAGTCCTGTTTTCTGTTTTTCTTTTCTTTTTTTTTGGGGGGGGGGAAGGTTTTCGAGACAGGGTTTCTCTGTGTAGCCCTGGCTGTCCTGGAAATCACTTTGTAGACCAGGCTGGCCTCGAACTCAGAAATCCACCTGCCTCTGCCTCCCAAGTGCTGGGATTAAAGGCATGTGCCACCACCGCCCGGCATCAGTCCTGTTTTCTATATCCCCCTCTCAACAGAGAACTCCTGTCATGTGTCAAGACCTTTTCTGGGGAAACGCAACACACATGCATATTCACCTCAGACAGGGAAACCATGGCAGACCAAAGTATCAATACCACCGAAGTTCAACTTGGTGAACCAATGGACTTACTTATAGGAATATGGGTGAAGGGTTGCTTACAGGAGCAGAAATGACTCAAAGACAACTTTATCACTATTATTATGATCCATAAAAGGAGAAAGGACTAGTTGAACTCTAAAATCTGCCTAATTCATGAACTAAACTAACTCACTAACTGGCCTGTGACGGTGGATCAGTCCTGTGCTAGGCACTGTAACATGGGTGACTGTATGGTCACTACCTTTAGATACCCCAGTATTGGCGACAACTAACAGAACCTAAAACCCCGGAGCTCACTACCCAGCCTGCAGGCAGTCCAACAGGTTGGTGAGAGTATCCTTTCCAAGTGACCCAGTTGGTCTAAATCTCTTCCAGGCAGCTCTGCTGGTTTCTGCTTCCTCAAGGCAGGTGGTCTGGTCTGAGTCTTCTCTGCAGCTTTTCTCCTCTGTGAGTCTACTTTGCAGCTCAGCTTCCTTAACATCTGATGGGGACTCTCAGATTTTATTCTTTATTCTGGCAGGGAAGGGCCTCGTGAATTTGGTCAGTTTCAGGAACTTCCTGAAGCTATTTTTGAGTTGTTTACCTTCTTGCTTTAAGAAGCTTCCCTGTAGGTTTAAATGTTTAAATCTCTAAGGAAACTGTTAACAACTGGTCTCCCTGAGAAGGAGACCAGTGCATAGGACATACTTAGTAAATGCTTGCTAGATGAAGTATTAGTCCCCATAGTGGGTGCTGAGAGCTTCAGCATTCTCTAAAACAAGTCACTAGGATGCTGAAGAATAATTTTAGAACTTTCCTTGAGCTTAATTTTTAATTACATAACAAGCACATAATTATCCTCTCATGCTATTTAATATCCAGAATGATAATAATGATAGCTTATTATAAATCTTGCATTAGCCCAGCCCCAAGGGATCTTGAGTAAAGGGTGGAAATCTAGGCTGTGGATGGACTAACTTGGCCCCTGTTTTCATCTGTGGACTTCAGACTTCAACTCCAGAATGTCACTGATGTTAATCGTTTTTTTTAAATTTTTTTATTGGATGTTTTATTTACATTTCATATGTTGTCCCCTTACCCCATCCCCCACCCTCCCAGGAACCCCCTATCCCCTCACCCCTCCTCCTTCTTCTCTGTGGATGTAACCCCTACCTACCCCCCCACTCCCACCTCCCCATCCTCAAAATTCTCACCCCCTGGGGCGTCCAGCCTTCATGAGGTCAAGGATCTCTTCTTCCACCTATGCCCAGCAGGGCCCTCCACTCCTACGTATTCAGCTGAAGCCCTGGATCCCTACCTAAGTGCTCCCATGCTGGTGGTTTAGACCCTGGGAGCTGTGGTTGGTTGGTATTGTTGCTCTCCTCATGGTGCAGCAAACCCTTTCAGCTCCTTCAGTCTTCACTCTAACTCCTCCATTGAGAACCTCATTATGAGTTCAATGGCTAGTTGTGAGCATCTGCCTCTGAATATGTCAGACTCTTGAAGACCTCTGAGGAGACATCCATATCAGGTTCTTATCAGCATGCACTTCCTGACTTCCACATCAGCATCTACCTTTGGTGACTGCACATGGGATGGATACTCAGGTGGAATGGTCTTCAGATGGCCCCTCCTTCAGTTTCTGTCCCTAACTTTGTCTCCATATTTGCTCCCTTGAGTATTTTGTTGCTCCTTCTAAGAAAGACCGAATCACCCCCACTTGGTCTTCCTTCTTTATGAGCTTCATGTGGCCTGTGAGTTGCATCTTGGGCATTTCAAGGTTCTGGGCTAATATCCAATAATCAGTGAGTGAATGCTATGTGTGTTCTTTTGTGATTGGCTTACTTCACTCAGGATGATAATTTCTAGTTCCATCCATTTACCAAGAAACTCTCAAATTCATTGTTTTTAATAGCTGAGTAATACTCCATTGTGTAAATATACCACATTTTTTGAATCCATTCCTCAGTTGAAGGACATCTGGGTTCTTTCCAGCTCCTGGCTATTATAAATAAGGCTGCTATGAACATAGTTGAGCATATGTCCTTGTTATATGTTCGAGCATCTTCTGGGTAGATGCCTAGGAGTGGTATAGCTGGATCTTCAGGTAATGCTATGTCCAATTTTCTGAGGAACCGCCAGACTGATTTCCAAAGTGGTTGCACCATCTTGCAGTCCCACCAACAATGGAGGAGTGTTCCTCTTTCTCCACACCCTCGCCAGCATCTACTATCACCTGAGTTCTTAATCTTAGCCATTCTGACTGGTGTGAGATGGAATCTCAGGGTTGTTTTGATTTGCATTTCCCTGACGACTAAGGATGCTGAACATTTCTTTAGATGCTTCTCGGCCATTCGAGTTTCTTCCGTTGAAAATTCTTTGTTAAGCTCTATACCCCATTTTTTAATAGGGTAATTTGGTTGTCTGGAGTCTAATTTCTTGAGTTCTTTGTATATATTGGATATTAGCCCTCTATCAGATGAAGGATTGGTAAAGATCTTTTCCCAATTTGTTGGTTGTCGTTTTGTCCTATTGACAGTGTCCTTTGCCTTACAGAAACTTTGCAATTTTATGAAGTCCCATTTGTCAATTCTCGATCTTAGAGCATATGCCATTGGAGTTCTGTTCAGGAACTTTTCCCCTGTGCCCAAGTATTCGAGGCTTTTCCCCACCTTCTCTTCTATT
The DNA here is from genome assembly GCF_004785775.1 of Grammomys surdaster. NCBI lineage: Eukaryota > Metazoa > Chordata > Mammalia > Rodentia > Muridae > Grammomys > Grammomys surdaster. The sequence goes on from NW_021621048.1 coordinate 6,959,398, forward strand.
AGTTTCAGTGTATCTGGTTTTATGTGGAGGTCCTTTATCCACATAGACTTGAGCTTTGTACAAGGGGATAAGAATGGATCAATTTTCATTCTTCTACATGTTGTCTTCCAGTTGAACCAGCACCATTTGTTGAAAATGCTGTCCTTTTTCCACTGGACAGTTTTAGCTCCTTTGTCAAAGATCAAGTGACCATAGGAGTGTGGGTTCATTTCTGGGTCTTCAATTCTATTCCATTGATCTTCCTGCCTGTCTCTGTACCAATACCAGGTAGTTTTTATCACTATTGCTCTGTAGTACAGCTTGAGGTCAGGGATGGTGATTCCTCCAGAAGTTCTTTTATTGTTGAGAATAGTTTTCGCTATCCTGGGTTTTTTGTTATTCCATATGAATTTGAGAATTTCCTTTTCTAACTCTGTGAAGAATTGAGTTGGGATTTTAATGGGGATTGCATTGAATCTGTAGATTGCTTTTGGCAAGATGGCCATTTTTATTATATTAATCCTGCCAATCCATGAGCATGGGAGATCTTTCCATCTTCTGAGATCTTCTTCAATTTCTTTCTTCAGAGACTTGAAGTTCTTGTCATACAGGTCTTTCACTTGCTTGGTTAGATTCACACCAAGGTATTTTATATTATTTGCAACTATTGTGAAGGGTGTCTTTTCCCTAATTTCTTTTTCAGTCTGTTTATCTTTCATGTAGAGGAAGGCTACTGATTTGTTTGAGTTGATTTTATAACCAGCCACTTTGCTGAAGTTGTTTATCAGGTTTAGGAGTTCTCTGGTGGAAGTTTGGGGGTCACTTAAGTATACTACCATATCATCTGCAAATAGTGATATTTTGACTTCTTCCTTTCCTATTTGTATCCCTTTGACTTCTTTTTGTTGTCTAATTGCTCTGGCTAGGACTTCCAGTACTATATTGAATAGGTAGGGGGAGAGTGGGCAGCCTTGTCTAGTCCCTGATCTTAGTGGGATTGCTCCAAGTTTCTCTCCATTTAGTTTGATGTTGGCTACTGGTTTGCTGTAAATTGCTTTTACTATGTTTAGGTAGGGGCCTTGAATTCCTGATCTTTCCAAGACTTTTATCATGAAGAGATGTTGAATTTTGTCAAATGCTTTCTCAGCATCTAGTGAGATGATCATGTGTTTTTTTTTCTTTGAGTTTGTTTATATAGTGGATTACATTGATGGATTTCTGAATATTGAACCATCCCTGCATTTCTGGGATAAAGCCTACTTGATCATGATGGATGATTGTTTTGATGTGTTCTTGGATTTGGTTTGCTAGAATTTTATTGAGTATTTTTGAATCGATGTTCATAAGGGAGATTGGTCTGAAGTTCTCTTTCTTTGTCGGGTCTTTGTGGGGTTTGGGTATGAGTGTAATTGTAGCTTCATAGAACGAATTGGGTAGTGTTCCTTCTGTTTCTATTTTGTGGAATAGTTTGAAGAGAATTGGTATTAGGTCTTCCTTGAAGGTCTGATAGAATTCAGTACTAAAACCATCTGGTCCTGGGCTTTTTTTAGTGAGGAGACTTTTAATGACTGCTGCTATTTCCTTAGGGGTTATGGGACTATTTAGATGATTTATCTGCTCCTGGTTTAACTTTGGGACCTGGTATCTGTCTAGGAAATTGTCCATTTCATCCAGGTTTTCCAGTTTTGTTGAGTATAGGCCTTTGTAGTAGGATCTGATGATTTTTTTAATTTCTTCAGTTTCTGTTGTTATGCCTTCCTTTTCAGTTCTGATTTTATTAATTTGGATACTGTCTCTGTGCCCTCTGGTTAATCTGGCTAACAGTTTATCTATCTTGTTGATTTTCTCAAATAACCAGCTCCTGGTTTTATTGATATTTTGTATTGTTCTTTCTGTTTCTATTTGGTTGATTTCAGCCCTGAGTTTGATTATTTCCTGCCTTCTATTCCTTCTGGGTGTATTTGCTTCTTTTTGTTCTAGAGCTTTTAGTTGTGCAGTCAAGTTGTTAGTGTGTGCTCTTTCCAGTTTCTTTTTGTAGGCACTTAGAGCTATGAGTTTTCCTCTTAGCACTGCCTTCATGGAGTCCCACAAGTTTTGGTATGATGTGTCCTCATTTTCATTGAATTCTAAAAAGTCTTTAATTTCTTTCTTTATTTCTTCCTTGAGCAAGTCATCATTGAGTAGAGAGTTGTTCAGTTTCCATTTGCATGTGGGTTTTCCGTGCCTTTTGTCGTTATTAAAGACCAGTCTTAGTCCGTGGTGATCTGATAAGATGCAAGGGATTATTTCAATCTTTTTGTATCTGTAGAGGCCTGTTTTGTGACCAATTAGATGGTCTATTTTGGAGAAGGTACCATGAGGTGCTGAGAAAAAGGTATATTCTTTTGTTTGAGGATGAAATGTTCTATAGATGTCTGTTAAGTCCATTTGGTTCATAACTTCTGTTAATGTCAAAGTGTCTCGGTTTTGTTTCTGTTTCCATGATCTGTCCATTGCTGAGCGTGGGGTGTTGAAATCCCCCACTATTATTGTGTGAGGTGTAATGTGTGCTTTGAGCTTTAGTAAAGTTTCTTTTATGTATGTAGGTGCCATTGCATTTGGAGCATAGATGTTCAGAATTGAGAGTTCACCTTGGTAGATTTTTCCTTTGATGAATATGAAGTGTCCTTCCTTATCTTTTTTGATTAATTTTGGATGAAAGTCGATTTTATTTGATATTAGAATGGCTACTCCAGCTTGTTTCTTGGGACCATTGGCTTGGAAAATTGTTTTCCACCCTTTTATTCTGAGGTAGTGTCTGTCTTTGTCACTGAGGTGCGTTTCTTGTATGCAACAAAATTCTGGGTCTTGTTTGTGTATCCAGTCTGATAGTCTGCGTCTTTTTATTGGGGAATTGAGACCATTGATGTTAAGAGATATTAAGGAAAAATGATTGTGGCTTCCTGTTATTTTTGTTATTAGAGGTAGAATTATGTTTGTATAGTTATCTTCTTTTGAGGTTGTTGGAAGATTACTTCCTTGCTTTTTCTAGGTTGTAGTTTCCCTCCTTGTGTTGGCATTTTCCATCAATTATTCTTTGAAGTGCTGGGTTTGTGAGAAGATACTGTGCAAATTTGGTTTTGTCATGGAATATGTTGGTTTCACCATCTATAGTGATTGAGAGTTTTGCTGGGTATAGTAATCTGGGCTGGCAATAGTGTTCTCTTAGGGTCTGTATGATGTCAGTCCAGGCTCTTCTGGCTTTTATAGTCTCTGGTGAGAAGTCTGGTGTAATTCTTATAGGTCTGCCTTTATATGTTACTTGACCTTTTTCCCTTACTGCTTTTAGTATTTTTTCTTTGTTTTGTGCATCTGATGTTTTGATTATTATGTGATGAGAGGTATTTCTTTTCTGGTCTAGTCTATTTGGTGTTCTGTAGGCTTCTTGTATGTTTATGGGCATCTTGTTCTTTAGGTTAGGGAAGTTTTCCTCAATAATTTTGTTGAAGATATTTACTGGCCCTTTAAGTTGGGAATCTTCATTCTCATCTATACCTATTATCCTTAGGTTAGGTCTTCTCATTGTGTCCTGGATTTCCTGGATGTTTTGAGTTAGGAGTTTTTTGCATTTTGCATTTTCTTTGACAACTGTGTCAATATTTTCCACCGTATCTTCTGCATTTGAGATTCTCTCTTCTATCCCTTGTATTCGGTTGGTCTATGACTCCTGATCTCTTAGGTTTTCTATCTCCATGGTTGTCTCCCTTTGAGCTTTCTTTATTGTTTCTATTTCCATTTTCAGATCCTGATTGCTTTTGTTTAATTCCTTCTTTGTGTTTTCTTGCATTTCTTTAAGGGATTTCTGTGATTCCTCTTTAAGGGCTTCTACCTGTTTACTTGTACTCTCCTGTATTTCTTTAAGGGAGTTACTTAATTCCTCCTTATAATCCTCTATCATCATCATGAGAAGTGATTTTAATTCTGAATCCTGCTTTTCAGGTGTGATGGGGTGTCCAACGCTTGCTATATTGGGAGAACTGGGTACTGATGATGCCAAGAAACTTTGGTTTCTGTTGCTTATGTTCTTGCGCTTGCCTTTTGCCATCTGGTTAACTCTAGTGTTACCTGCCCTCACTGTGTAAGACTGGAGTCTGTATTTCCAGTTATCTTGCTTGTTGTAGAGCTCCTCAGAGTTCAGATGTCTCTGTGGTCTTATGATCCTAAGACCACATGTGGAAGAACTCCTGGGACTCAGGCCACCTCTTGGATCTGGAAATTCTTCTGCTCTGGGTGCAGTGGTTCCTCTAGGATGGCTCAGGATACGATGTCTCCCAAGTGCAAACCACCTTGGTGTCTGCTGCTCTGAGTGCAGTGGCTCCTCTAGGATGGCTCAGGATTCAGTATCTCCACAGGACAGCAGCAGACCAACTCTGATGTCTGCTCTGAGTGCAGTGGCTCCTCTGGGATGACTCAGGATTCAGTATCTCCACAGGACAGGAGCAGACCAACTCTGTGTCTGCCCCAGCCCAAAGGACCAGGCAGGGGCAGAAGGGAAGTGGAATTCCGGAGGGGCAGGGTTTGGGTAGCTGCTGTGTCCTGAATGTTCCTGGCTCCCAGATGTATCTCTGGGGCTTAGGGAGTGAGATGGAGTTCTTATCAGCTGCTCTGAGTGCAGTGGCTCCTCTAGGATGACTCAGGATTCAGTATCTCCACAGGACAGGAGCAGATCAACTCTGTGTCTGCCCCAGCCCAAAGGACCAGGCAGGGGTGGAAGGGCCACTGATGTTAATCTTACAAAAATAAGATTGTCAAACATCAAGGTCTTTGTTATCAGATGCCCAGTGATAAAAGTTGTTACTTAATTGGTGGTGACATATGTTTAATAATACTATCCTCTAAAATGAATATCACATGGCACAACCAAGTGTGCTATTTAGCAAAACAAGGGGGATAAAACAAAGAGGAAGGCAAGGGACTTCAGATATGGGGTACCCAGCTGTCTTGCAGGCCAGGACACTGCTGGGCATCAGGCACAAAGGCAGCAACATCAGATGGGCTCATGGAGAAAAGGCTGGGGCAGGGGTGAGGAATGACTTGATAGCAGGCTGGACATTAGTCAGAATGCATTAGTTAAAGTACCTCAGAATTGGTTGGTATGGTGATTTGAATGAGAATGACCTGAAGGTTATGCTATTTAATACTTGGTATTAATACTTGTGGAGCGTATCCTTTCTAAGAGACTCAGTTGGCCTAAACTTCTTCCAGGCAACTGTGTAAAAATTCTGCTTCCTCAAGGTAGCTTGTCTGGTCTGAGTCTGGCTCTGTAGCTTTTCTCTTCTGTGAGTCTTCTTTGCAGCTCAGCTTCTTTCCGCCTGAGGGGACTCTCAGCTTTTATTCTTTACTCTGGCAGGGAGTGGCCTAGTGAATCGGGCCAGTTTCAGGGACTTCTCTGAAACTGCTTGAATAGCTGAATTCAATAGCTTGAATACCTGGTCCCCAGCTGGTGGAATTGTTTGGGAAGAATTAGGAGGTGTGGCCTCATTGGAGGAAGTATGTCACTGGGGGAGGGTTTTGAGGTTCCAAAATCTCATACCAGTCCCAGTTAGCTCTCTTTCTCTGCCTTGCACTTCTGGATCAGGATGTAAGGTCTCAGCTACTGCTCCAGTCCCATACCTACCTGCCTGCCTGCCTGTTGCCATGCTCTTTGACATGATAGTCATGGACTCACCCTCTGAAATGGTAAGCTCCCAATAACTCTTTCTCCTATAACTTGCCTTGGTCATGGTGTCTTGGGCACAGCTATAGAAAAATAATTGAGATAGGTGTTAAATGGTGGGTAACATGGGTCACCCTTTTCTTGGACTTGTTCTGACCCAGATGGATCAATGGTTGGTGCAAGAGAAGACTTTGAGCATGACAGTACTTTGCTGAAGATGACTGTCGTCTAAATCAGCTTCACATACTGACTCAAGTTAGCTTGATTGGTGAGTGTCTTTAGTCTTATTGTCTGCTGTTAAGTAGCTATTTCTACCGGATAGAAATATTTCCTGGAGGAAGGTGAGATGCTCACAAGACTCAGGAAGCTCAGAAAATTCACAAGACTTATGAGCCCCTTCCCTGAAGTTAGATGATCAGAAAACAACATCTGGAGGAGACTCTTGGGTGGAACTGCCTGAGAGTTGTGCAGACAACTCCAGCTATGCAGCACTTATGAGTAGTCAGCCACCTATGCTGAGGCAGGCTTTTCACTAATGCTGCCTACAGCATCCACACTCCTGTGAGTAACCCAGGTAAGCCCGCTGGTCACCAAACTAGACATGGGGTAGAATACTTCCTTCGGCCCGCTGTCATCCCTTCACAGTCTAACATGTATCTGCTCACATCTTTGAAGGCAAAGTCAAGGACACCTGTTTCGTTCAACTATCTGATATTACAGAGAGTTAGAAAACAAAAAGATGGAGTGACGGAGGTAAATAAGGTTTGAGGTGGTGGCAAATAGAAACTTCAGAAGGAACAAGAAGCTTGCAAGAGAGGCAGCTTTATTGTGCCCGTAACACGATAAAGTAGCTAGCTAAGCTGCCAATAATATCTGCTCACCCAGAACCACAGTACCCTGCTTCGTGACTATTAGTTTTTAAAATTTAGTTTATATATTAGTTAATTATGTATACAATGCTTTACCTGCATGTACACTTGCGTGCCAGAGGAGGACACCGGATCTGATTATAGAGGGTCATGAACCACCATGTGGTTCCTAGGAATTGAATTCAGGACCCCTAGAAGAGCAGCAGCCAGTGCTCTTTACCTCTGAGACACTTCTCCAGCCTGACTCTTAGTTTTTATACCCAGCCTATAAACAAAAATCAGAAACGGATGCTGTGGTTCAGTCATGCTTTTGAAAATGTAAAGTAAAACTTACCAGCATTTGGGAGAAAGGAGAGATATAGTATATTTTGACTAAGGGAGTCAGGAGACACCATGGAGGGATGGCAGGTCTGGAAGTAGAAGTGAAAAGGTCACAATCTTTATCTCTGAAGATGCTCACATTGCCATAATATATATGATTGTTTGAATTCAGGCTTAGGAGGAAGCTGACAGGTAAAATCATTAAGTCTAAGGTGTGTTAAATTCCTGTTGTTAGGAGCAATGACCAGAGGAATAGAGGGGATGGCTCCAGGGTGGTCCTACTGGGTCTGTTGGGAGGGTAGCCAGGCCTCTCTTCCATCAGCAGTTCTTCACCCCCTTCCCCAACTTTCTAGTCAGCCTCAGGCATGTGTGAACACAGCTTTCTTGACACTCAGAACCCAAAGGGCAGGGACGGAAGCAGATATATAGGCGGATGAACCACACAGTGTGTACCTACAGGACACAGTGTGTGCCTACAGGCCACAGTGTGTGCCTACAGGACACAGTGTGTGCCTACAGGACACAGTGTGTGCCTACAGGACACAGTGTGTGCCTACAGGACACAGTGTGTGCCTACAGGCCAGGGCCAGAAGACCAGAGTAGAGAGGGATGGATTACTCTGCGGGAGAGAAATGCTTCTCTAGAAAGGTGTTGCCTAACCTGAGTTCTGAAAAGGTCAGGCCGGTAAGGAAGGCTGTCCACAACGAAGTGAACAGCAAGGAGCAGGGACAGGAGGAAGGGAGTTTGCACACCACTCTCCTGAAAAACAGAGGCTGCAGGAGCAAGGAGAGGCTGGTTTTTGCAACACAGAGTGGCCAGGGAAGGGCAGGGCATTGACTGGAGGGTGAATGGGAAGTTTTCCTGTTCCTAATTGGCAGCCTTCTCTTGGCTGTGCCCTGGAATCTCTTGTCTCTTGGGGCTTTCAGGTATTCTGTCTTTTGCTCTTCTTAGATGCTCCATCCCTCCCCCTGCTGGGTTCAGAGACCAAGTCTGGATGTTGATGTTTCAGACCTCCATGGTTCTACTTCATAGCTTCCTTTCCATATCTGACTCTGAGCTTGGGAACAGGGATGGCCCCGAGCCCATGATCTGGTTCTCTGCTTTCTCTCTGAGCATACAGCATCTGCTGGAATTCAGACAAGTTAGTGTTGGCTGGTCTTCCCAGTTGTGGCCTTTGGACAGTGCCCAATCTGCACAGTATGGTGGCCCTGATGATTTGCTCAGAATGGAGGGTCCTTCAGAGCAAGGAGGCCACCATCCTCATCCATAACAGGACCAGGCTCTCAGTGGGGTGGATGGGTCCTTCACATGCATGACATTCATTCCAACCGACAAAGAGGACCCAGGAGCTACAAGCTTGGCTTGCCCTGCAGTGCCAGAGACTCAGGCTGTTTCAGACCTGAGTATTCCCCAACGCTGGCTTAGGCCACGCTGATCACTCTATCTCTACCCTCAGGTGAGACACAGCATGGTCAGGTCTCTGAGAATATAAAGAGAGTAGGGGTATCAGATCCTTCTAGTCAAAGGAAGAGCGAGTTGTGTGTGTGTGTGTGTGTGTGTGTGTGTGTGTGTGTGTTGGGGGGTGTTAATTGGGATTAGACTGACAAAGGGAACAAGTAATGAATAATTAAAACTTCAGGGCCACAGTGGGGCTTCCCAAATCCACCATGACTGTGCCCACCAAGCTTCTGCTGAGGCTCCCGGGGGAGGGGGTGTCTCGAGGAGCCCTAGATACCAGCTACAAGCTAGAGGGCTCTTTAAAATTACCTACTGCAACTTAAAAATTCATGAGGGCTCTGCTCTGTACTTCTGGACTCATTTCAATGTAGCATTGATGTGTTAAATTACTTTCTGCTGAGATGCCTGGGTTTGCCTGGCTTCTGCAATCTACCGGAGGGGGTGAGGAGAGGAGAATGCTACTCCACTCTTTTTCCCTGCTCTACCTCCATACCTTTTCTGGTTCCTGGCCTCAGTTTCCCCTGGGGGAAGGAGATTTCTCCACTCTGTCCTCACTAATACTTTAGGTTCCTTTGCTCCAAGCACGGTGACCTCTAGGAATGTGATCCAGGCAGAGATCATGAGCCTCACCTGGGACGTCTGTTGCTCCTGACACAGGAAGACCTGTTCAGCTCAGATGCAGGGAACTCCAAGGCCTCCTGGGAGGGAAAAGCTGCCTGATAATGAACCAACCAGAGAAAGCTGAGCTGGGAGAAAGAAAGAGGCAAAGCCTCTGGGAACATGGGCCTCAGCTTAGAGCACACACTTATTGGGGTGGGGGGTGCCCTGGGAATTGCCAGGCTAGATTGGGGTGTTGGGTTGCTCCACTAGATCTGCCACATCTCACTGTGTGGTTTTAGGGGTTGGATTAGGTGATCTTCAGAGTCTCTGTAAGTTCTAAGATGCTCTGCCTGGAACTTTAGTAGAGATGTAGGAAGGTTAAGTTTCCTGTTTTTGGAGAGCGAGATTCTGAGCTGCCAGTCCGAAGAGTCCCTATAGGGCAGGTGTGGGAATCTGCATTTTGAACACAGCAGCTTGATGACTTTGATATACAGCCAGGTTTGGGTGTGTATATTCTTCAGTTGTCCTTCCTACATCGGCCACTCAAGGAGTCATGGCGGGAATTTACTGAACACCTACTATGAGTCAGTGCCACCTTTGACAAAGACCTCCTTGTAGGGTAGAGAGAGTGACCTCCAGCCCATGCCAGACTTCCTGTCAAGTCCCAACTGCCAGCTCTGAGGAAAAACACACATTCCTGCAACTTCCTCTCACCATTCGATGGCCCCATAAGCGGCATTTCAAACTTTTATTGATGAATAAGCTATTCAGCGTCCAGTCGGTTCCCTTACAAACAGCATGTAGATGAACGCCGGCCTTTATGTGGCGGCCGCTGTTGATGTCTCATTTAGAACCTTAACAAGGCCATGCCATGGCAACCGTAACTCACACATTGCTTGAATTCAAATGGCTTATTATCAAGATAAACATTTATGATATTAAGGTATGCAATATTAGTGTCATATTTTATACGCGTTTACTTGTAGCATAGTTCAGCTCGAGGCCAACACCATATTGAATTATTTAAAGCCATCTCTCCCAGGCTTATTAAAAAGTTCAGTAAAATATATATTAGTATATAAAAGTTTAATACAGAGTTCACATTGCAGTGTTTGCAAGCTCTTGGCCTTTGGAAGGGAAAGCCAGGGCTGTATAGCTCCAAACAGACAATGCCTTGAAGAAGCGAGGTGGGTGGGGGAAGATACCAAACATCCTTTCTCTGGGCCTCAGCAGTGACTTGACCCATTCTATTTGTTGAAGTGTAAGGAGAAGACTTGCAAGTCTCTTGGCCCAATAATGAGACTCCTGAGCACAGGGATGGTGTGGGACAGTTGCTTCTGCTCTCTAGAACCCCACATGGATTATTGTGGATTACTATGTTAGTTACTGTTCCCATCCCATTGACAGAAATACTAACAAGCACACTGTGAGGGAGGAAAGGCTTCTTTTAGTTTAGGGTTTCAGAGACTACAGTCTGTCATGGAGGGACACTCTTCCACCATTAAAGACTAAGAGTGTCCAAAGTTGTGTGAAAGATGGGAGACCCAGATAAGATAAGACAGCAAGAACACGTTAAGGAGGCTCCTCCATCATGGTGGGCCAGGGGTCAGAGAGCTCCAGCTAGAATCAAGAGGGGTATAACCTTCCAAGTCCTGAGACTAACACCTTCTTCCACAAGCCAGGCCCCGTCTCCTAAGAGCGCCACAGCCACAGCCTCCCTCACACAAGTAACTTGGGTGAAATCCTTAAACATAGCCGTCTACCCAGATATGGGTTGCTATAGCCTCCCTGATCCCCAGAGCTGCCACAGTAGGGCAGTAGACTTTGCTGACTGGTAATTGGTCACACAGAAATTGGACTGAGGGACCTTAATCTGGAACAAGTTGTGATACTCCTAGTTCCCCACCAAGAACCTGAGGCTGTGAATGAGATGTGTGACCCCAGCTAGGTTCCCCAGGGACTCATTCCTACACCCTGGACACTGAATTCATCTCCTGGGACCTGGATCAGCAGCAGCCTCACCCCACCCCGCCCCACGCCCTGCTTCCTCCCTTCAAAGGTTGGGATCAGGCTGGACTTAGAAAAGTGCAAGTGCAAAGGTGTTTCATGTTGCTCATTTCTCGTGAGGAGACTCTAGGAAGGAGAAAAGGTCTTTTTTGGGGGGGGATTCTTTGGCCTCTGGAGATATTGATAGTTTGGGGGGGTCTCAGCGTTGGGCAATGGATGCCGCTAGAAATCCTGCTTCACAGTCCTCAGAGCAGGTTCCAAGCTGAGGATTTGGGTCCTCTGAGATGTCACTCAGTGACTCAGGTAGGGGAGAGAAATGTGATCAGGAGAGAGGAATTTCAAATGCATAATACAGACAATGAAAGTCTTCATGATGAACTGAAGACCAGTGATGTTCTCCCCAGTTCTCAAGATTGCAGGACCCACTGGCTGCCAGAAAACCTCTAAAGGAACAAGAGCATCTTTAACAATGAGTTAAACTGAGCATTGCCTTGGTAAGTCAGACTGAACTTGCCTTGGGGAGAAAGCAGGGCAAGCTTCTTGTGCTTCGGTGTTATGGAGCAAATGCTAACCCATTCCTGTAGATAGAAATCACAGGATAGTTCTGAGCCTCGGACAGGGGGAGCCTGAAGTGTGGGTACAACCCTGAAAGTGAGCTGCCCTCTGGAAGTCCCAAGTGACCAGTCCAGGCATTGGAAAAATAAGAGTTGTTTCTGCAGCAAGGGGAGAAAGGAACAGGGTGAGGGGGTGTATCAGAGGGTGTCTTGGTTTGGTTTGGTTTGGTTTGGTTTTTTAAGACAAGATATCTCTGTATAGCTCTGGCTGTCCTGAAACTTACTATGTAGACCAGGCTGGCCTTGAACTCAGAGATCCAAATGCTCTGCCTCTTGAATGCTGGGATTAAAGGTGTGTGCTACTACCACCTGGCCAGAGGCAGATTTTAAAAGTCACATTGACAGAAAGAAAGTAAAAGGTATCTCTCCCCACCGCTTCCCCTAAAGACACGGAGTGTGTGAAATCGAGGAGAAGAGGGAAAACCAGACTGGGATCTTGTGACAGGGTTAAGACACATTCAGCAGCTTTCAAACACAGAGCCAGAGATCCCTTTCCCCTGAGGGCACCCTAGAGAACACAGGCTGGGAACAATGAGCAGCACCAGGCAGTCAAGGCGGCCTTCATAGTTAGCAAGGGCAGCTGTTACTCCAGGGGCCACAGGTTTGAGGAGTCCATCCTTGATTGAAGAATATCCTAGCCTTCATAGAATCACCACAGTCGGGGTGTCCAGAGCTAAGTACCACTAAGTACTGGAAAAACATACTGTCAGTTAACTCAGGTATCTGCCCTGTGTCTCACACTGGCGGCATACCTGAAGCCCGTTTTGCTGAGATAGCCCACTGGGATAAATAAAGGTATTCATTTACTAGGTAATTTTCCAGGTAAGATATTACCAGGTAACTTACCAGGTAAGACAATCTACCTAGTTAAAATAAATCTGTCAGACTCTCAGGGGCTCTGATTTAATTAGCTTCTCAGACACCTGTGTGTGTATCTCAGCTAGCTAGTCTTGAGCTACCATGTTAACTCTTGGAAGGCAGAGGTGGTCTGATGCATCTTTATGGAAACAGATTCTTGGTGAGAATGAAGAGGATATAGAATCATCCCCCAGAGACAGGCTAAGATGAAGGACCATGCACTCGCCTGGTCACATTGTCCTGTTGTCTGGTTCTCTTTATTCTACCTACACACCACGGGTGACAAGTGTGTGTGCTATGATTTCCATGTCAAATGTCCCTCACAAGCTCCTGTATTTGAACACTTGGTCTTCAGCTGGTCATGCTGTTGGGAAGACTATGGAACCTTGGGAAGTCAGGGCCTAACTACAGGAAGTGGGTCAGTGGGGGAGGTCCTTGAAGGTTATACTTGTCTGTGCTCCATCCTGGTCAGCCATAAGGTAAGCACAGAACCCTCCAACTCCCACCACTGTGGATAAAGCCATTCCACGTTGCCTTCCCAGCCTTAACGGACTGTGATCCTCTGAACCGTGAGCCAAAAGAACTCTTTCCTAAGTTGCGTCTGCCATGTATTTTCATCACAGTGTGAAGAAAAGCAACCAATAATGGGCAATCCATGTCTTGTAGAGGAAACAATAAAGGCCGAGCACCACCTTCCACTACCCCCCTCCCACTCCTACTCCCACCCCTATCCCCCCCACACACAGAGTTAATCCTATGTGCTCAGCTCCTACTTCTAGATGGCTCTGAGCTTCACCAAGCTTTCAAGCCTCTGCTTCCTGACATGATAAGACTCAAAGCATCTGACCTTAGAGGTTGTGAAGGCAGATGTATTTAGTCCCCAACTTCTTATTTTGTCTTTTTTTTTTCTTTTTCAGAGCTGAGGACCGAACCCTTGTGCTTGCTAGGCAAGCGTTCTACCACTGAGCTAAATCCCCAACCCTAGTGCCTGACTCCTGTTAGATACTCAGCACATGGAAGCAGCTCTCACTGGAGCAGTAGGAGAATATTAGGTTTGTAGAGTGGTTGGGGGAGGGGGAGGCAGTAGGCCTGAAGCCTTCCTTCCTGAGAGTCTCCCTTAATGTCAATGGGGCACACCATCTGGAGGCTCCCTCCTGCCCATTTCTCCTTGGTTTCCATAGCTGAGGAGGGTTTGTGGACACCTTGATCCCAGTGCCTGCAATCAGTGAGGTTACTTCAGAAGCTCGGGTTGCACTGGCTCTTGGTTCATTATTAAAACATGAAGTACTGGCTGGCTCCTACCATTTCTTCAAAGGCTACAATAATCCACAGGGCTCCAGACAAGCAGGAATTATTAGAAACAAACCCGACTGCTAAGTTCTAGAGAGAGCTACTATCAGTTTGCTTCCGTCTATTCTCCTGTATTCAAGGAAACTGGCTTCTAACCTATGGCAAAAAGGGAGGAGTTAAGAAGCCTGACAGTGAAGAATCAAAAAACAACTGGAGTAACTGTCTACACAAAGCCTGAGAACTCACCTCCTTCCATGATGAGGAGGCTGGACCCATCTTCCTGAGAGTAGAGTCTCCCTAAAATGCAAACTCCGAGAAGCACTTGGATTTCCTACAGAGACCTTAGCTCAGGCCCAGTTCCTGCATGCTCCAGCCATTGATTCATATTGCGGCTGCTGTCAAGGGGCAAAGTGGCATGCTGGCTAAGGATAAATCTCAGCTCCCCACTCACTCACCTCGGGCAAGCTCTCTAACCTCCCAAGACTTCTACTTCCCCATCGTCAAAGTGAGGGTGGAAGCGGTATCTTTGCCTTGGAAGTTTTTTGTGAGTCGAATAGAAAGGAGAGGCATTTAGAATCACACTGGGAGTATAGCAAGCTCATCGAATATCAGCTATCACTGCCACTGCCAACATCATTATCAATACTGCTTCAGCCACCAGCACCAGCACCAGCACCAGCACCAGCACCAGCTCCAGCACCAGCACCTTCCTCTGAATCTCTCCTCCTGACAACACAGCTAAGTTAGAGACTAACGGAAGGTGATCCCAGAGTAGCTCCAAAGAAGGTTGAGAAGGTCCATGGGTTCTGATGCCATGGAGAAAGCTATGCCACCAATGTCTGTTGTCCCTGATTGACAGAGGTAGGACAGCTCTATCATTCATTCCTTCTCTCCTCAGCATCTTTGTAGACATGAGTCTCCTGTATCTCTGTTTGAGCTGATGTATGCCAAGAACTTCCTAATGGGAGAGAAAGGAAATGAAAACTTTTTAGGGAGAGGTGAATTAGAGAACCTTCTACATTTTCATCCTGCAGTTAGTTTGAGGCCTTGGCTGGACACTTGGAGTTTTGGCTACCCATCATCAGCACCCTTTTCCTGTCTAGAGAGAATCCTCTACCAATGATGCTTGGTGGGAAGAGCTTCCCAGAACCTTGCAGGGACTGGATCCTCTTGTCTTTCCCCCTGGCCCCCTGGGGCAGGAACCCTGAATGAAGCTCAGTCACTTGGATATTCCTACAAGAATTTTGACTCTTCAGGAAGTAAGGACAAGACACAGGAATGAGTTAGGTATCTAAGTGACATTGATATTAGTGGTGACCATGTTACCTGAGCTCGGCCTCAATAAAGGTCTCCCCTGTAGTAACTGGGGAGTCAGTTGGGGATAGAGCTCTTTGTCCTAAGGAGAGAGTTGGGAAGGCAAGCAGTGTCAGATTCAACATGGTGTTTGGTTTTGACAGAGCTGTACAAATGATGGCAGGGAAGCCCACAGGGTGGTGAGCAGAGAAGCAGTGCAGGGCTGGGCAGGAAGTGTGGACACAAGGACTTCTGGTCACCTGGAAGTGTGAGTTCTAAGATCTGGGTGGTGGCACTGGCACACAGACAAGGTGGCACCACAGTGGTCCTTACAAGCAGGCTGACACATAATTTATCACTTGTGCGTTCTCAGTTAAACTGTTCGTTTTGAGATGACTGCAGATTCATGTGCAGTTGTGAGAAATAATAGAAAGAGCCTGTGCTTCCTGGAATCTGCTCGTGAAGTTGTAGCCGCCTTTCACCCATAACATAGCACAATACAGTCAAGAGACAGAGCGGTCCTCTGTCACACAGGCTCCTGGATGGCCCTTTCTGCATCCACATCCACACCCCACCACCTACCTTCACCTCCACACCCACCCGTAACTTACATCTTTCCTGTGCTTGTTTTACTTCTTACTCACAGTGCTGGAGATTGACCTCACGGCCTCCGACACCTAAGAAAGTACTGAGCTACCTCCAGGCTGTTGCTTTTTTGAGACAGGACTTCGCTATGTGGCTCAGGCATGCTTAGAACTTAGGAGCCTCTTGCCTCTGCCTCCTTCCTGCTGGGGTCACAGATGTTTGCCACCATGCCAAGCCACTCTCTATTTTTATGACTTTTGTCATTTAACAATGTCATATAAATGGAATTATGTGTTACCGGGCATTTAGGACTGCCGTTCCCACAGAGCAAATTCTCTGGGGAGTCATTCAGGTGGCTGCATGTGGCGTTGCTCATTCCTTTTTTTATTGCTAGGCAATATTCTAGGGAATTGACACAGTTTGTAAAAACTTTCACCGCCATAGGACCCCGGCTTACCTTCCCAATGAAAACTAGTCTAAATGTTAATGTTCAGGAGTTTTCTGAGTGCAATTGCAATGCATTGTGGGAGCTTGATACATGATTTTTGAGAAATTGCCGAACTCTATCACTGTATATTCCAGTTCCTCTGCGTTCTTTTTTTTTTTTAAGTATAGAATAGAGTTTATTAAGGGCATGGGGAAGGGAGCTAAGAGGGTAGTAGAGACAGAGAGATGGAGAGAATAGAGAAGTAGAGGAGTAGAGGCCGGCCATGAGCATGTGGAAGGAGAGGGGGGAAGGGAGTGGGGAAAGGGGGGGGAATGGGTGAGGGGGCAGAGCAGGAGCAAGAAGGCAAGAGACCAAGAGCTCTGCATTCTTTTTTTTAAAAAAAGATTTATTTTATGTATCTGAGTTCTTGCCTGCTTGTGTGTGTGTGTGTGTGTGTGTGTGTGTGTGTTATGTGTGTGCCTGGTGACACAAAGGCCAAAAGAGGGCGCTAGATCTCCTGGAGCTGCAGTGACAGGTGGGCAACAGCCACTGCGTGGGTGCTGTGAACTGGACCCAGATGCTCTAAAGAGCTGTGGGTGCCCTTCCTGAACATTCCACCAGCCCCCATTCCTCTGCAGTGTTGTCAGCATTTATACTGTTCCCGTATTTTTTTTTGTAAGTTTTTGCCATCTTGATGTCTCGTGTGGAGACATCTCATTGTGATTTTAATTCATGTGCCCCTCCTGGCTGGTGGTGTGAGCCTCTCTTCATGTGACTCCTACTCATTCCCTGCCGTGTGTTCATTTCTTGATTGATTTTTGTTACTATTGAATTTTTGAGCGTTTTATACTTTTCCAAACATGAATCCTCCGTGTAATCTTCGAATACTCTCACTCTGTAGCTTGTCCTTTGATCCATGAAACAGGGTCTTTAATGGAGTAGACGTTTTCATTCTGCTGCCATGGGCTTTGTCAATGTTCCCTTCTGCAGATCCAGCTTGCGAATTAAGATTGTTTTCCCCTGGAGCCAACCAAGACACCCTGACAACAAGTAGGGGAAACAGGGACAAATTGCACTTTAGGGTAAATGAAGACGTGATTACATATCCAGGAGCCACCCTTGCTGGCTTTCACTAGGGTGTGAGGTGAAGGGAAGAAACAGAAGATGTCTATAGAAACGAAAGGAGGAAGGGGGTTCTTACTCAAGAAGCTACAGTTCCTTGGTTACTTATTAAATATTGAGATCTATGCCCTTTGGTGACCCAGCATGCAGTCCACTTTCATCTTCTTTGTACACTTGAAACAGACGTGAAGTTGGTATTTATTCAGTATCAGCTGCTGTGTGTGTGCATGCAGATGCCAGAAGAAACCAGCAGAGGGCGTCAGATCTACCAGAGCTGGAGTTACAGGCAGCTGTGGGTGGTCCAATGTGAATGCTGGGAACTTGGGAGTCCCTGTAAGAGCAGCAATGGTTCTTAACTGCTGAGCTTTCGCTTCAGCCCCCAAGCTTTCCTAGTAGGGAAGGGGAAAAAAACAAATCAAACCAAATCAAACCAAAACCAAAAACCACTCCCCAAAATACCACTGAGTTTATTTTGTAGATACTGCTGGGCATGGAGCCTGTCCTTAAGAATAGTTGTATACCTGGTCAGCCGCCATGGGGGAAAGCTAAATCTTTATCTGTGAGAAGTTATCAGTTGGAGATAGCTTCCAGGTGATGGATATGGGCTTGTGTCCACTTCCACTCTCAGCACTAGGACCACATCAGGCCCAGACTGTGCAGGCCCTGTGCATGCTGCCACGGTCTCTGTGAGTTTATATGTGCACTGGTCCTGCTGTGCTTAGCAGACCTTGTTTTTTTGGTGTTCTCCCATCCTTTCTGGCTCTTACACTATTTCAGCTTCCTCTTCTGCAGGACTCCCTGACAACACTCCTGATAATAAAAGAACAGTTGGAGGTATTGCCAACCTCAAATTGTACTACAGAGTTATAGTAACAAAACAACATGGTATTGGCATAAAAACAAACACTGTCCTCTTTCCTACCAACTGGCCTCTTTTCCTGTGATTCAGAGGAGATGGTTGATATCTCTCAAGAGTGACATTGGATCTGCCTGCCCCTTTACCTGATCACTGGTGAGCCCTCCTCTCCTCCTGTCATTAGGTATACACATGTCTTCCTTATAATTGGTTATTTTACTCTGTGAGATGTTCATGTTTATCTCTGGTCACACACTTTGATCAGAGACTTATTTTGCATAACACTAATATACTCATTTTTTTGTTTATTTGTTTTGTTTTTTTTTCGAGATAGGGTTTCTCTGTGTAGCCCTGGCTGTCCTGGAACTCACTCTGTAGACCAGGCTGGCCTCGAACTCAGAAATCCGTCTGCCTCTGCCTCCCAAGTGCTGGGATTAAAGGCGTGCGCCACCACTGCCCGGCTAATATACTCATTTTTAAAATTAATATTTATTTATTTATTTATTTATTTAGGAAAAGGTGTGCATGTGTCACCCAGGTGAGCAGGTCAGAGGACAACTTGCAGGGGTCAGTTCTCTTCTTCCACCATGTGGACTCCAGGGATCAAACTCAGGTTTTCAGGCTTATGACAAGAACCTTTTTACCTGCCAAGCTCTCTCATCACTCTCAAATCGTAGGCTTTCTGTATACGTCGTGTGTGTTCTATTCTTACTTTCAATCTGTTTCTTTAAAGTGTGGATTTGGTTCTAGAAAGTAATTAAATTGCTAAAACCTCCTTTCCTTTCCATTTCTTTTTCCTTTGAAAGCCCATTTACATGACTTTATTCCCGTTCCCTTTGCTCCATATGTTTCCTTCTGGCAGACCCTTTTAATCTTGGCGAGGTTTTTTATTATTTATATATAAAACTTTATATACTGTTTGGTTCCATTCCTTATCTGATTTGTTCTGGAGAGTGTATTTCAGGTTTTCCCAGAGTCCTAGATCTTACTTTTTAATTAGAGGATTTGGGTCTTGTGCTTTTACTATATCACAGATGAAAACAGAGATTCCAGGAAGATTAGCATTTTCTTAATTGGCTCGATTTGGGACTAGTGTATACACCATCAGGAAGATCCATTTCAAGGACACACATGGATTCAGCCAGCACCTGAATCAAGACTCAGCATGCACAAACCCTCACCCCCAGACTGTGCACACTTTCTGGAAATGTGCCCACCAGTCCCAGGCAATGACTCTACTGCTTTTTTCACTGTGGGTTAATATTTTCGGTTAACCTCATGTTGCTGGAACGATACAAAATGACTTCCCTTTATGCGTGCTCATGTGCATGATCCATGCATAGGTGTGTGGATTTGTGTGGTGTGTGTACAAGTGCATTCATGCATGTGCATGTGAGTATGCATGCACCACAGCACATGTGCAGAGTTCAGAGGGCTTCTTGGATGTTGGTCCTTAGCTTCTGCCTTGAGACAGGCTCTTTATTACTCATAGCTGGGTATGTTAGGCTAACTGGTTCAAAAGTTTCCAAATGTGATCCTGTCTCCACACCCCACCTCAAGCAGAGTGTTGGGCTGACAAACACAGTCACTGTCACAGCCAGCTTTGTGTGGGTTCTGGGGATTCAAACTCAGATCCTCACACTTGGGCAGAAAATGCTGCACACAGGAAGCCATTTCCCCATCTCCAGAATGACTTTCTAAAGTCTAATTCTCTTTTCGCCATATAATAATTTTGAGGTTCATCAGTGTTGCTGTCTGTTATGAGTAGTTCATTCATTTTTATTGCTGTGTAGAAAGCCATTGTATGGATATATTTTATGTATTCATTAACTGATTAGCTTTGGGGTTATTTCCATTTGAAACAAATTTAAATTAAAGCTTCTATATTTGTAACATCTTTCTATGAACATTTTTTTTCATTTCCCTTGGGAAAATACCTGGAAGTTTGTATTAGTCAGTATTCTCTAGGAACAGAATTGACCAAATGAATATGCAGTACATAAGAGAATTTATTAGACTGGCTTACACAATGGGGGCCTGAGAGGTCCAACAATGGCTGTCTTCACACTGGAGAGGCTGAGAATCCACTCATGAGGCTTTATGCTCCATGCCCCAGGCTGGCAGTGGTGGCCTAGAGTGCTACCAATGGTCTTCAGTCCATGTTGGAAGCTGAAGAAGATGGGTTCTGATGTCAATGAAGGATGTTAGCAGCAGACACAGCAACAACAGGACAGTTGCGCGTACCAGCAAGGAGTGAAGGCAGGCTGGCAAAGCAAAGCTGTTTCCTCCTCAGCCATCTTTACATCTCCACCATGGCTGCACACTGACACCCACTAAGGGGGAGGGGGCCTCATCTCTCTCAGCTAATCCTTCCTGGAAATGCCCCCCTCAGATCTATTCAGAGATAGATCCTTCTCCCAACTCCACATCTAGTCGAGTTGACAAGAGTTGACAATCCCAAAGTTAGAAAACTGGATTGTATACTTCTACAGCTCAAGAATTTCAGATGTTGCATCCTCCCAATACTGACAGGCCCTTGTAAGCATTCAGATCTCATCCTTCCACACAGTGGTTTAATGTACAATCCCCAGGGACTGAAAACTAAAGTCCCTATCACTGTGTTGATGAGGGTTCCCCTGTTGATGTAAAGACAGGAGTGAACTGACCTCGTGAAATTGTCCTTTGACTTCCACATACACAGCACAGTGTGTGTGTGTGTGTGTGTGTGTGTGTGTGCACGTACATGCCATATCACATCCACAACAAAATAAGCAATGAAAAGGCTAACCGTTACCAAGGGCTTATTATGGCTTATGATTTTAGAGGTTTCAGTCCATCATAGTGAGGTGTACAGAGACAGCAGATACTCTCATCAGGATCGTAGAGGAAGTGGGGAGGGCAGTGGGAAGGAGAGGGGTAGGGTGGGGAGAACTAGGAACCCTGAGAAATGACCTCCACAGTAGCACTCTGGTTTAGAAGGTCTTGCTCATCTCAAACTGAAGGTTCTTTTTTTTTTTTTCCTTCCCTGTACTTTCTGGGACCTTTGTTGTTTCTGCTTATCTTTTGTGTCTGAGTTTATAGACAATTTCAATTTAACTTTTGTCTGTGATATAAGAGTGAAGGTTCATTTCTTCCTTGTATGGATATTCAACAATCTAAGCAATGTTTACAGAGAACATCTTTCCTTGACCAAACTGCAGTGGTACAAGCCTAGGTCTGCTTTTGGCCTCTGTTCTGTTCTCTGGTCTGTTAATTTTTGCTTAAGCCAATATTGAGCTATCTCAATTATCGTGTCTTTATTAGCTCACAGTGTCTGAGCTAAATGTGGGCCTTTATTTTGTTCTTATTTCCTAAGATGGCCAGAGCTGTTTTAGGTCTTTTGGATTTCCAAATGAACTGATAATCAGTTTTTGCAACAAAACGTTTTCCTGCATTAACATTATTTTTCCATTTTTGTGAATAAATAATACACATTTTCACGCACGTGCACTCAAGCGAGCACACTCACTCACCCATGGATGAATACATCGGCTGATTTCATTAGGTGACCCTTGTGAACAGTGCTGCAACGGAGGATGTGGCTGATGACATCCTGTTTGCCAACGCTGGCTGTTGTTTCTTGAGCTCTGGGGGTTGTATTCAGGAAGTCATTGTTTCTGCCTGGGTCCTGAAGGGCTTCCTCTATGTTTTCCTGTCCTTTCAGTTTCACATCTTTCACTGAGGTCTTTGATCCTCTCAGAGTTGATTTGTTTGTTTTCACAGGTCCAGAGGAGTCTAGCATCGACCTTTCTAACCCTTCCATGCATCTCTCTTGCTGTAACTCAAACGTCAGCTACTATGGAAGGTAACCCTGAGGACGGACATCTTCGTCCCACTTGTGACTTTTGAAGAAATAGTTTCAGTTTTCCCCCAATTTAGTCTGATGTTAGCTGTGGGTTTGTTGCACACAGACTTTCCTGTGTTGAAGTCCGATCCTTCTACACTCACGTGATCTTTGTCTTTGCTTTTGAGTGCCACATTAGGTTTACTGATTGGTGAATCTTGATCACCCTTGGATCTCTGGAATGAAACAAAGTTGAGCACATGGAGTATGACCTTTGTAATGAGCTGTTAGATTCAGCTTGCAGGAAGTTTATTAAAAATCATCTCCTTTATGCTTATCAAGGAAACTGTTCTTGTGTCTATGTGTGTGTGTGTATGTGTGTGTGTGTGTGTGTGTGTGTGCATGTGTGTCAATGCAATAACCAGAACAGGTTGTCAGATCCTCCAGAGCTCCAGTCGTAAGCTACTTGATGTGAATGCTGGAAACCAAACTGAGGTCTTGTGCAAGCAGAACCTGAGCTGCGAACTGCTGATTCTTCTCTCCAACTCCTGTGTGCATGTGTGTGCGTGTCCGTGTGTCTGTATGTCTGTGTGTGTGTCTCTCTGTGTGTCCTCTCTCCAGCTCCTTATTCAGTGCTGATAGCAGGGCAGTGATGGCTTCACAGAACGATGTCCTTTCTGTTTAGTGGAGTTGTTTGAGAAGCATTGGTGTTCACTCTTCCGTAAACAGATAGCAAGTCTCAGACGTGATCCCATCCAGTCCTGGGCCTCTCTTTGCTGGGAGATGGTTTGTTACCACACTGTTATTATTTCTTGATCTCTTCAAGCTGTTCATACCCTTTTGGTTCAACTTTGGTAAGCTGTGTGTTTTAGAGCCTAACCGAGTTATTTTAGATTTTACATTCCATTTGGTATATAGTGCAGTTTAACTTGTCCCTCTGTGTTTGTGAGTGTGAGAGTATGTGTCTTTGTGTATATGAGTGTGTGTCTGTGTGCTCCTGTGTCTATGTGTGTGTCCATGTGTTCCTGTGTCCCTCTTTGTGTGTCCATGTGTCTGTGTGTGTATATGAGTGTGTATACAAGTGTGTGTGTCCCTGTGTGTGTCTGTGTGTTGGAGTATGTGTCTTTGTGTGTATCCATGTGTCTGTGTGTATGAATGTATGTATATGTGTATGTCTGTGTGTCCGTGTATCTGTATATCATGTGTCTCGTGTTTCTGTGTGTGTCCATGTGTTTCTCTCTGTGTGTGTATATGTGTGTGAGAGAGACAGAGAGAGACAGAAAGCGACAGAAAGGCTGGAAGGGGCACAAGATGTCCTATCATTTTCTACCTTTTTCTTTTGAGGTGAGATAAAATAATCTATACTGATAATCTGGACTTTAGAGGGGTTTCTCCGAACACCCCATTTCATCTCTGATTCTATTAAATTGGGTTGTGTGTGTGTGTGTGTGTGTGTGTGTGTGTTAGATCAGCTAAGGGTTTGTCAATCTTAATAATCTTTTCAGATCACCATTTTTCTGCTTCATCTCGTCCTTTGACCTTCAGGCTTCCGTTCCATTGCTTCCATTCTGATCCTTGTAACTTCTTTCCTTCTGGCTTTGGAGTTTGTCTTGATCTTGTTTGTAAGATTTTGAGATTCACTGTTATGTTCTCTGTCTGAGATCTCTTTGATGTTCACAATGCTGGCTCTCCTGGCTGTTGGCGATCCTCTTAGCTTTGCTTTGCCGGAGCTCCTAGATTCTGATCACACTTTCATCTGACCATAGGGTTCCTTTAAAAATTCTTGAATTATTTGTGGTAAATTCTTAAATCCCCACATGCATAGATGCTTTTCTGTTTTCCCCTGTTGTTCATTTCTCATTCCATCTCATCATGATCAGATGGGATGTAAGAAATTATTTCAGTTTTTTATATTTGTCCAGATTTCTTCATGGCCTAAATCATGATGTACTTTCACAGGACTGCTGAAAAGAACATGGATTCTTGTTGTTGGATGGGATATCCTATAAGTTGGTTAAATCTGTTTGGTATATAGTGCAGCATAACATTTTTTAAGATTTATTGTACTTATTTATGTGTCTACCTATATGAGTGTATATGCATGTGAGCATACACACACACACACACACACACACACGTGAGGGTCAGAAAAGAGCATCACTTCCTCCCCTGTTGTGCGTGCTATCTCTTTCCTTTGAGGCAGGGTCTCTCTGGAAACCTGGGGCTCATGATTTCTTGGCAAGCCCCAATGATCCTCCTGTTTCTTCCTAACCGCTTCCCTACCACCCAGAGCTAGCGTTAGAGACATTGTGAGGACAGTTGACTTGTCACGTAGGTGCTGGGTTGGTTCGTATCTCCAGTCCTCATAATTTGGAGTAAGTGTTCTTCACCACCGAGTCATCATCCCTCCAGCCCAACACCGATGTTTGTTAATTGATGTTTTGCTTGGATGATGTTGAGATATTGAAGTCTTTCCAAGTTTGATTTCCATTGTTATAATAAATACAATGACAGAAAGCAACTTGGGATGGAAAGGGTTTATTTCATCTGACACTTTGTAAGGAGCAGGCCCTTAAACAGGACCAACTCCATTTTGTAATAGGAAACTTGTAAAGACATGTCTGGTACTTGTAAAGGCAAGTCTGGAAATGAAGCTGTGCTGAGATAACCAGACACTAGTGGTTATCTGCCATGTACATTAAGAGTAACCCCAAATTCAGCATAAAAGAGGAGCCCATCCAGAGCACTTCATCACACTTGTAGCCATGACTGGCCAATGTGATCCTCTAGACAAAGCCTCCTCAGCACCTGGTCATCAAAGAGTTAACTGAGAGACCAATACCTCCTGCTTCTGGTCAAGCACCCAGAGAGGTCAAATTAGCAATTCAACTATCTGGAAGCTGCAGCCTGACCCTGCCTTCACAGACTGAACCTGTAACCCAACACCATCAAAAGGACTCAGGTCGTATAATCCTTGAATGAATGATGTGTTTATTGCTATGCTTACTTCTTTGGTAATTAGCAACTTATTATTTGTGTTAATTGTGCATATTGTTAGTGGCAATGTATAGGATATGTGGCAATATCTTGTTGTAGCAGTAGCCTTAGCATTTGTGTTTGCTTGCTGTGCATTATCATTAAAGAAGTAACTGAATTCCACAAACCCTCTGTCTCTTGGCTACTCTCTCTTTCCTCTCTCTCCCCAGGGGAATTCAAACCCCTTGCTCGAAAGTCCTTGCTCATAACAGACTTGAAGGTAGCAGCTCATCCCTGAGAGAATTGAGGGCAGGAATACAAGGCAGGAACCAAAGCTGAGGACATAGAGGAACCATGCTTACTGCTTACTGACTTGCTTTCCACGACTTTCACAGCCTGACTTAATACAACTCAGGACCACCTGCCCTGGAGTGAGACTGCTCACAGAAAGCTGGGCATTAATCAAGAAAACACCCCAAAGACTTGCCTAGAAGCTAGACTGATGGAGGTGTCTTCTTAACTAATATTTCTTCTTTCAAAATGCCTCTAGTTTACACGAGATTGACAAAAACTAACCAGCACAAAGTCTCTCCCTCACTCCTACTGCATTTGCCCTTGTTTATCTATCTTCTCTGAATTGAAATGTTTCCTCTTGGAGAGAAGAGGGAGGCTCAAGTAGGATTCAGGAAGTTAATAAAACTTAAAAGCCTCAAGAAGCTAATGGAACATACAAAGAAAGTCCCAAGAGTCCCAAGGCCCCTCTCTGCAAGGTCATAAAAGCAGTAAACAATTGCTGGGGGCAGAGGGAACACTCCAATTGGTGAAGCTA
Organism: Grammomys surdaster; assembly: GCF_004785775.1. Classification (NCBI taxonomy): domain Eukaryota; kingdom Metazoa; phylum Chordata; class Mammalia; order Rodentia; family Muridae; genus Grammomys; species Grammomys surdaster. The sequence goes on from NW_021621048.1 coordinate 6,985,000, forward strand.
AGCACAGCTCTTTCAGGGAGTTCTATGGATGCAGCTTTCCTGAGTTGTTGCTCACGTGGGGAGGAATTGTCAATGATAAAATTGCCTTTAAGTCCCCCGATACATTTGTTACTAACCCCTTATCTTGACCTTCTAAATGATTCCAAAAACCACTGGGTCATTAAGCTAGACTGGGGTAGAATAATTTGTGTGGTATACTTTCAGTATCCCCTCTAGGATAAATAGATACTTGTTCATGTCTCCCCAGGAAAAGTAACACAACATACTTGGTACCTGAACAGAGACCAGGAGAACCAAAGATAAGTTGAGGATGAACAACTGTATCATCCTACAATGGGGAAAGAGACTGGCCTCATCAAACTGGTCTTTGGTAATGTCTCTGGGGCATTGCCTTGATTGCTAATTGATGTAAGAGGGCCTAGCCCACTGTGGGCGGTGCCATTCCCAAGGAGGTGAGCCTAGATGGCCTAAGAAACTGAGCTGAGCAGAAGCCAGTGAGTGAGTCAGTAAGCACCAAACCAGCATGGGTTCTGCTTCGGTTTCTGCTGGAGTTCCTGCCTTGACCTCCCTCAAAAATGGATTGTGATCCCGAAATCTAAGGCATGTAAGCCATTTTCTCTCCTGAGTTGCTTTTGGCCAGAGTGTTTCATCACAGCAACAATGAAGCAAACTAGAACAGGGTTATCTCCATGTGATTTGGGATGGTGAGTTTCTTGCTGTTGTGGTGGATGGTAAAGCAGGTTATAGAGGCTAAGCCATCTGAGAGTGGCTTATCCTGGGGGATAGAGTCTGGGGCGGACACCTTCCTATATGTAGAATGGGTAGCAGGCCTCACTGATGACTAAGGTCTGTCTTATGAGTAAGGAGATACTCTCAAAGGCTGATGGTCTAGATAATATTTTATAATCCCTTTAAAAAGTACACATAGGACAGGATCACTAAGCAGGCTAGGGCAACTAACTGCTGGGAAGCTTTTGGTATGTGCAAAAAGACACGCAACTGAGGCTCAGCTGTCTGGCCATCAAGAGTTTGCCTACACCACAGCACAAACGATGTGTGGATGCTATCCTCTGCGTTAGCCTCTGATTTGGCAGGGAAGGTGGGAACAGCAAGGATGAGGTGAATGGAGGTTCCAGGTTGTCATTTTATACAGCTGGCAGGATGCAAAGGGAAGAGAGAACATGTTAGAGCTCTTCCTGGTATCTTGGAACCAGTGAGAGGATTCAGATAATGAGGTGGGGCAAAGAGAGAGAGGGAGAGCACAACACAGAAGTAATATAACATATTTCTCAGGTTCAACCTTTAATACAGAGGAAGAGAAAAGCCTTGACCTGGCATGCAGAGCGGGCCCTAATAAATGGCCAAGCTCCGGAAACTGTGGTAATCAAGGGATACTCCACATCTGAATTACTTGAATCAGGGAAAGCTTTTAAACACGAAATAAAAGAGCTTCTCACAGCCTGGCTTGTGCAGCTGTGGGACGGGAGGGCAGATGATATCAGTCTGAGTGCTGTGGAAACAAAGAAACTAATAAAGCCACCCCTCCCATGAACCACCCCCCAAGGCAACACAGTCTGCAGCAATACAAGTGAAATCAGTCCCTGACGGACCGGTTCATATGAGCCATTAAGAACACTTGGTTATTGCCAGTCACTGTGCATATCATGGACTGGAACGGAATAAAAGAATAACAGGCATTTGTGAGGTGACTGAGCGTGAAAGGTGATATATCTGGTGTCCAGTTTACTAGAGCCGATAGGTATGTGCTCACAGGAGTTAAGAGACAGGTGGATTTAGCAGGGGCCTCAGAACTAGTGTGGGGCTTGTTTTTAGTTATTTTTCTATTCTCATGGCAAAACACTATGATGAAACCAATTTATAGAATAGAGTTCTTAATGGAAGGGAGCATAGCAGCAGACAGACAGGCATGGCGCTGGAACAGCAGCTGAGAGCTCCATCTGATCCACAAGCACTGGGCAGAGAGAACTAATGAAGACTGGCTTTTGAAAGCTCAAAGGCCACCCCCACTGACATTCCTTCTCTAATAGAATTGGGATTCCTCTCAATCCTTCCCAAACAGTTCCACCAACTGGGAACCGCATATTCAAATATATGAGCCTCTGGGGGTCATTCTCAGGTAGACGGGCAGAGTTGTAATGACTTTGCTGAGTGCTATGATAAGGCATTTATCTTTACGAGGTAGGAAAGGGTATGACAGATCTGAGTATTTTAGACCGGCATATGGATTGGGCTTCTGAAGGACTGAGGATAAAAGGGCAAGGAGAAAGAGGGTGTGTCCAGGGTCACTTGGAGGAAAATGTGGCAAGATTCACGGGGAGCCAGAGTCCTCAGAGTAAAAGTTAACAGAAAGCAAATGCGCCAGTGTAGCTTCGGACTCCCAGGTATGTCCAGCCTGCAGGCTGCATGTGGCTTCGGACTCCCAGGTATGTCCAGCCTGCAGGCTGCATGTGGCCAAAGACATACATGTGGCCCACCAGGAAAGTGAAAACTTACTTAAACATTGCATCTTTACTATCTATAAAACCTCCATTGTATGATTCTGGGGAATGAATTTGTAGGTGATTATGTTTAGGACATTCCTTGTAAGCTCAGCGCCTGAGCAACACTTCACAGAAGACAGGAAAGATGAGACAGTACAGTTGAGGGAGGATGTGATTGTCTTAGGGCGGACCGTTATCTCCTCGGAATATGTGTACCTTTCTGCCCTGAAAGAAAATGCACTGGGGGTAGAGATTGTTGATCTAGCCTGGGCTCTTTTTAGCAGCCATGAGGAAAGGCAAGGGCCACAGTGCTGGCCTGGAGCCTGTTAGAACCAGGGAGCTGCTTCCAGCCATAGCACAGCAGGCTAGGGTGTAGTTCTGTTCTCCTCTGAGCCTGAGGTGGGCAGAACAACACAGGCCTTCCCCATTAAAGCCACCATGGGCAAGGAGATGTGCAGGAGCAGTACCCCAGGAGACCCCATGCAGGACAGCTCACAGACAATGATTGTAGTTTATGGAAAGACAGCTGGACGTGGTTGTGTCTCCTATTGTTGCTATATCCAACATTTTTCAAACAATTTTTTTTAAAGCATGTGTATGAATGTTCTACCTCCTTGTCAGGACTCAGAACCTCCCCAGTGGCTTTCTGTAGCCTAACGCCTAGCGCTCACCTCACTCCATCATCCCCTGTGAACACCATGGTGTTTCTTTGCTTGGGGCCATCTTTATCCCCCCACCTCCCTCAGACTGTGAGGTCTAGCAGAGCTGGGCTGGATCTCAGTCATTCCAGGATAGTCTGTAGACATGGGCATGTGAGGACAGGGGACCCAGGAGGCCTAAGGGGTAAGTTCTCAGCTCTGGGAGGACCTCATCCCCACTTGAGCACTTCCTTTGTAGTTTCCTATGGGTGTCCCAGTTTGCAGAGGACATCTTGCCCATCCCGCCCCTCTACAGGCCTTTGCAGAGCTGATGTGTCTGATGTACGATCTTGTTATAGGTTCAAACACAGGCCCAGCCCTCCAAAGACCCACAACCTCCTGGGTACATGAGGCTACAGGGCAGATGGGACCCAATCCAAGTGCTCAGGATAGGGTCCTCGGTGCCAGGAGATGTATGCTCAGGTAGGGACATGAAGAACTAATAGCCCAGAGCAGGAAGACACCGGTGGGTGGCTATGGGGTGTGCAGAGGGAGGCTGATCTCATTAATACGAGAGGGTGAAGTAAGGGTGGGGGGACATTGTTGGAATGAGAGAAGCCACACAAATGAGACTTAGGAGCTGAGACAAGAGAGTTTCTTCCAAACTAGAAAGTGGTGCAGAGACTTGGGCCCTAGAGGCTGGGAGAGGGAGGGTCCTTAGTCAATCACTGGCTACCTGGTCTAGTTCCCAGTGTCCAGAGGGGAAAGAGACTTACCCAAGGTGACTGTGTATAAACAAGGAAGCCAGACTCCAACCCAGGCTTCCTGACCAATGCCCAAGCTTGTGCCTCTTCAGGAAGCTGCTTTTAGCAACCCCAGCAATGGAAAGCTTTGGAGGCTGAGTCTGCCAGTGGCCAGGCAGGTGCCTAGAGCCTGCAGCCAGGAGATGCCTTTCCTCTCCCATCTCCAGTCTCGGGGTGGCCAGATAACCTGTGTCTCATACCCACTCCTCCAAGCACAAGAAACTGTCTCTTCCTTTCCCCTCTCCTGCCCGCTGAGCCCCTCAAGGTCTTACAACAAACTGTAAACGTCCCCACTCAGGACAAAGACATCAGTCTGGCACTGCCCTGGAATCTAGAGTGGTGTGGTAGATGGGTGGCCGATGCTGCTGAGTGAATCCTGTACTGATCCTGACCCAGTCCTCTTCCTGTCCCAAATGCTAACCTGCTACCAGCTCCAGTAGAGCTCAGCCCAACTCTGCCTCATTTGCTCTGTGGCAATCTGCACTGCTCCCTGGTGGTCAACTGCATTCAGCCCCAGTGCCAGGTCTTGGGTTTACCCTGACACCCTGGTCACCTTGAACATCTAAGGCTTCACGGCATCGTGGCTTATGGTAGTTTTTGAAGAACCTGGGGACAGAGTGTCTTCCAGATCTGGTCTCTACAACATCTCTGAGGTTGGAGTTTGAATGTGGACTGTGGACAGCAGGGGTCGGGGGATGTATAGTGAGGCACTCCCAGGTTTGACATCTGTAGATCTGGGGACAGACCAGAGAGGTTGATGGAAAGAGCGCTTTACACACAGCTCAAGGACAGAATGACAAACTTTATTAGAAATGTTCCTTGCTTGTAGGTCACATTCACATTAAAGTGTAGGCTGCGCTGTCTGACTCTGCATCCCACTGTGTGACAATTTCCAGTTAAAACTGAGTCTGGATGAAGGGTATCTGGAACACACGAAAGATGCCAAATGGTGGCGCTGGCAGCAGCAACAGCAGCAGCAGCAGCAACAGCAACATTCTGTGAGAGGATAGGTCTCAGGTCCTGCAGAGACTGTTACACCCACCTTTGCAGTCCCAAGGCCACACCACGGGGGCCCCAGCTGATAAATAAACAGCGCATCACACACATATTGGAAACGAGAAACAGACTGGAAGTCTCCTACTGTGAAAAAATAATTTGCTCAAAGAAAGCTTTGTGACAGCCGGGCTCCACCCTGAATGATGGCTGCCAGAGCCCTGGGTACTCAGGGTGTCTCAGACTTGGTGTCTCGAGGGCCCCATCTTCCTTAGCACCTTTGGGAGAAAGCCACCTTTATCACATTCCTCTTTCAAAACGCAAACGCTACTTACAATGATCATACCCAAGAATAAGCTCCGTCCCCTGGCCAAGTCATCAGATTCATGTCCCTGAATAGAGGGGTGGGGAATGGCCAAAGAGTTCTATCCATGGTGGAAGGGGGCAGGAAGGGATGAGGAAGCCAGCTCAGAGAGGTAAGGCCAGGTATTTTTGCCCTGCTGTAGGCCCTGGACTCGACTCTCAAAGTGGTACCAAGTCTTAAAATGGAAGGACAATCTCTCTGCCCTGGCCAGGGGCAGGCCTGGAGGAGACCATCAAGGACTGGCTTCCATCATTCATTATTCAGAACCTATTTTCTCTCCACTGGCCAATTTTCCTGGGCCTGTCTGCAGTGGGGAACTGGACGCCATCTCCTGCTGAATGTTTTATTCATTCTCTTGAGGAAGAAATGGGCTCTACACTCTGGTTCACTAGGTGGCCGCCTGGTCCTGGTTGATGGCAGCAATGGCAACAGGCATTCCTTTTCCCAAGTCGGTGATGTGTCCTGATGCTCTGGAGCTGTGTGACCACAGATGACAGCAGATCCTCAGCGCTGCTCACTGGTACTGCAGATAGTTTTTAAGAGACTGAGGCAGGGGCAGGGAGCCGATGTCATGGAGGCGCTGTCTGCCCAGGGCTGAGCGGATGGATCGCCGGCACAGGTCCATCAGCGGCAGAGGCTCAGCTGTAAAGACAGTGAAGCAAGCATGAGTACCCACACCTCCTCACTCTGCCTAGCTTGCCCGCTGCCTACCCTTGTCCCCAAACTGGCTCAGTGCTCCCTGCTACTGAAGCGCCACCCCTGCTTGCAGTAAGAGGCCCTCAGCAATGATTATGAAAGGCAGATGCAGCTGCTCAGACTAGAAGATTTAGAACAACCAGTAAATAGTGGTATTTAAGGATGAATAGTGGAAACAAACTTAGCCACTGCCAGGGTAAGTTCTGATGTGAAATGTGTGGCTCAAAATGTTTGAAAGGGGAGTCCTTTAGAAACAGGATGACTTGTCCCAGCTACTCAGGAGGCTGAGGCAGGAGGATCACTTGAGCCCAGAAGTTCAAGGCCAGCCTAGGCAACACAGCCAGATCCCTTCTCAACACAAGCAAGCAGACAGGTTAGATTCCTCCAGGCTATTGAGATTCTTTAAAACCTATGCTATTTCCCTCTAGTGTTTATGAGGGGCAATGGAAGAACACATTTTCTTAAAAGCACTCAAGTTCTTTGGTGTGTGGGTGGGGGGTAGGTTAAAATTCACCAGAGGACCGAAAGGTGTCTTAAGGGGTAAAGGTGCTCCCCACACAAGCCTGATGACCTCATGTTGATTCCCAGAAGCTACTTAAAAAGCCAGATGCACGGCAGGCATCTGTAAGCCCGGCACTCCAACGTAGAGATGGAAAACAGACGAGACCCTAACTCAACATGGCAGGAGGAGGGAAATCCACTCCCCAGAGTGGCTCTCTGTCCTTCATGTGCACACCACGGTGCACTGGTACCTCTAGATACACGACAGTCTACTGAGTTCCACAGGCTTACCGCAGACATACATATTAATTCTTTCAGGTCCTGTGGTAATCCTAGGAATACAGAGACAACTCAGCCAGGGCCAGAGCTTGTGATCTGGAATTTCCTCATAACCTGAGATTTTTAAGTAGATGAAGGTGTGTGTGTGTGTGTGTGTGTGTGTGTGTGTGTGTGTGTATGGTTTTGTTTGTTTTTGTTTTTAATTTTGTGTTCATGGGTGCTCTGCTTTTATGTCTATCTGTGTATCATTTGTTAGCCTTGTGCCCACAGAGGCCAGACGAGAGTGTCGGATTCCCTGGGACAGAAGTTGCATACAGATGGTTGGGAGCTACCATGCTGGTGGTGGGAATTGAATCCCAGTCCTTTGGAAGAACAGCCCCTTAACCTCTGAGCCATCTCTCCAGCCCCAGCAAGTGAATTATTTTAAAAGTGTTAATATATGAAAGGATTCCTGAGTGTACAGGGACAGAAACTAGGTGGCTGCCGGAAAGCTTCGAGGCTAGAAATCTGAATAGGGTTTTGAAGGATAGGTAGGAGTACTATAAGCACATGAGGCTGGGCAGTGTTACAAGCAGAGAAAATAGACACGGATCGGGAAGTGGGGGAGCTGAGGACAGGAACGGGACTGGTAGCTCAAACAGGCCAGTGGAGCATGAACAAGACAGTGGTCCCATTCACCTCCTGTGACTGACATACGACCTCGATGTTTATGCTGAAGCTAGGCGTTCTTTTGCTAACAGCAGGAGCAAACATAAATGGTCAGCTGTGTGGGAATGATATCAGGAGGGGTGGCACAATGGCAGCTAGGGATTGAAGAGAACTTCTGCTAGAGTTGCAGTTCTAATGGGCCACCATTGGAATCCAAGTGGGACTAGGCGTGAGGGTCACATGATGTGTCCTTTGCTGGGGCCAGACCTCAGACCGGGTAGCTTTGCTTTCTCCTCTTATCTTTTGATTCTCATACAAAAGGAGGCTAACCAGGGGGTGCCAGCCAAGTACCCCAACCTGCCCTGCCCTGAATATTACAGCAGCACCCCCATCCTTCCTTCCCTGCCCCTTGTCCTTCACAGTGCCCACCCACATGTTGCCCTGCCCTGTCAATCAAGACTCTAACCCCTCTGTCTCCAATACCTGGCTGCTTACCAAGCAGGGATTGTGAGGTATAAAATATGCTTGTAGTTACTTTCTCCTGAAGGTTTATTATGCGGCCACACACACATATACTAAGTTCTTTTGGGGGGATCAATTCATATAAATGCATGTATCAAAACTCATAACAAATCCCGGGGCCAATAAAAAATATTATCATCTCTATTTTAAGGAGGAAAAGGCTGAAACAGAGTATACAAGCTATCCACCTAAGGATACACAGCTGGTAAGTGGAAAAACCAGGACTCAAACCCCCAGAACCAGAAGTGGGAACTTATCTTCTATCTCACACACGTTTATGGAGCTTCTGCTCACCTGTTGTCAGGATGAATGTATCTCACTCAGGTCTAAAAGTGACCATCTGAAATCAATGTGGCTACTCATTCCTGGCTGAGAGAAAAGGAAACTGAGGCTTGGAGAAGAGAGACTTGTCTAGAGTTGTAAAGCTTGCAGTATCATATTGCCCCTGTCCAAACAATAATAAAAAGGTGGGCCCAAGGCGAGAGTGAAGGTGGAATCGCTTGTCTTTCAGACTCCTGGCAGACTGTGCCACAGCCTCAGGCTCTTGTCCCCTCCTCCCCCTCCGTGGCCACTTTCCAGATCACAGCTGCCCACCTCCCCCACGATACTATAACAGTGGCAACGAAAGCAGCCCTGTTGTTGCTCCTCACCAGTTGGTGCCAGAATCAACTCCATCTGTTCACAGAGAAGAAAACAAATCAGCTCTGGGCATGAAGGGCCCCAGGTACACATGAATGCAGGGACGAGCCTCTAAAGCATAATTTTATGTGAAAGAAAAGTGTGTCGTGTGTGACTCCCCCAAATCCCATAGGGCGTGGCTGATGATGCTCAGGGCATGGCTGATGATGTTCAGGACGTGGTGACTGGGTTGGTAGTAGTGGTGGAGGGTTAGTTTTAGGTTTGTGTTTGGCTCTCCTGGCCAGCTTGCCTTGATGCTGGCAGGCAGCAGCTTGTGACCTGGACACTTTCTTCACCTAGTATTTTTCAAAAAAAAGTTACATCTGAAAAAAGGAGTTCACTGTAGGAGGAGCTAAGGTGGGAGGAGTTAGGAGAGGAAGAGGAGGAGTAAGGAGGAGAAGAGAAAAAGGAAGAAGAGGAGCTAGGAGAGAGAGAGAGATAGAGAGGAAATGGAGGCAGATGTTCTCATGTCTGTAGCAGTCAAAGGTAGTTGGTATATCTAGGTTGGGTGTTGGGTTACACTTGATTGTATGGGTATCTTGTTACTGATGATTACCAAATATACAAGTCTTTAATCTTTAAGCATTAGAGTCTCATCTTTCTACTGGGCCCACGTGGATGGCGGGATGGTCTAGGTAATGCTCAGCCTTGCAGAGACAACATGGGAGATCTCGTGGGTGTTTCTAGTTGGCCATTTCTAGCTCCAGCATGCACGTGGCCTCCGGCCGAGAAACATGACGGCTGGGCTAGGCAGAGCCGCTACAGCTTAGATAGTCGGATTAACTAGTGGCCGCTTTAAATAATTACTACAACAGTTCACTCCCTGAGTCAGAGCCTTACTCTCCCAGGACAGGGAGCAGGTGTGAATACACAAGCCAGACAAGAATAAGTGAACAGGAGAAAGAGGCTGACTTGGAAGCCCAGCTCACACTCAGCCCTCACAGCCAGAGGCAGCTGGCTTCTCCTCTTCTAGTCACACATCTGTCATCTGTAAAATGGGACGGGATGACAGTATCACATCACGGACTATAGGTAGTCCATGGCAGGGCATAGCCTGCCCTCTGCCTTAACAAGGTTCTTGCTGAAGTAAGCTTTAAAACCATCAACAGAAGAAGTGTCTTTGAAAATGGTTACATTGTTTCAGTTTGCTATCCTTACTGATAGCCACTTTCTGCTCTTGACAGAGACTCCCCCAGGCTGCTGCAGAGTGCCTGGTTCTGTGCTACAAACATCCTAGTCCTGTTGAAAGTCCCTGGTAAACATTCCTCAGTCATCCATCACTAACCCCTGTGTGACCTGTAGCGAACCACAGGATTTCCAGAGACTGTGTTGCCATCTGCAAAAAAACCGGTAAGTTAGCTCATGGGGTTAGCTCAAGGAGTTGGTTGTCAGGGATGTAGACTGGTGGAGAGTCTGGCACAGAGATGGATGGCTTCAGCTGCTTCTCCAGGCTTCTTATGTCTCCTCACCTGTCATGGGATCCACTAAGATGTGAGCCACCAGCCTATCATCATGCCTGCATGCGTGGCGTAAGTCACGAGGTGAGTGTTAAACAATCAGAGGCAGATGGAAAAGCATTTGAGTGACATCTTTAAAAGCTGATCTTAGAAGACCTAGGAACTACCTGTTTGGTTGTTTTTTTTTTTTTTTTAATAAAGGAAATGAGGAGATACACAGGTGCCAGAACACACAGGTGTCTTGCCTGCGTGTATGTCTGTGTACCACGTGCATTCCTGTGCCCATGGAGGCCAAAAGAAGGCACTGGGCCCCCTGGAACTGGAGTTACAGACAGATGTGAAACATCATGTGGGTACCAAGTCTTCCAGAAGAGCAGCAGTGCTCCGCATTCACTAGGATTATTCAAGTGTAAGGATGTTGGGTAGACAGTAGTAAGCTCTAGGGGGCAGCCTGGGCTCACCACTGGTGCCCTTCCCAGCTGAAATGACAGATGTGCACACTTCCCCTGTGTGTGTATGAAGTACGCCACATCAGAGGTGGAAACCAAGGAAGGCAGTGGCAGGCTAGACAGCAGGCTAGACTCTAGGAAGACATAAAGCAAATGTGACAGGGTGGTGGAGGCACGAAGTGGGGAACCTGACAGCATTGTCCACTAGGGGTGAACCAAGGTTCAGAGAAGCCAGGAGCTCCTCAGACCACACATCGTGAGAATCCACAAAGAGCAGCCAGACACTTGGGGCAATGGTATTCCTATCACCGCCCCAGCAAAAGCCTAAGCCTGCTGACTGTCTCAAGGGAAGTAGCCTTTGGGAGAAAGCCCTGCTCAGTGTGGAGGGTCAGCAGAATGGGGCCTGGGCATACACTTCACAGTGGATGGGGGAGGGATGACTAGAGGGAAGGAAGGCCATTTTTATACAGGTGACACCCGAAGGCCCAACCTCTGCCCCCCAGGTGGCAGAGCTGCCTCGATTTTCTTCTCCAGCTCCAGTGTCACTGCCAGAGCAGCCAATGGCCTGCTATGACAACCTATGTGCCTTTACATGGGTGCAGTTTGGCAGGATGGAATTCACACTTGATCCCTGACAGTGGAAGGCTTGAGCACACACTGTCAACTGAGGTGTCATGGGCACAGGTGCTCACGACAAAGTGAGGTAGGAGATAAATGTGGGGTGGGCCTTGGAGACCAGGGTTGTGGTTGCCAAGCCTCTAACCGAGAAGAGGCAGATATCCAGGATATACACAGCATAAGCCCCAGGGACAAGCTTGTTCTAAGCGTCACTCTTCAAAGGCAGGGCTGCTCTGAGGAAACACTCAGCTTTACCACCAAGGCCAATTTTAGCCACTGGTCTATAGTAGCATCCTCAGAGGAGCAAGGGATCTATCTGCAGACCTGACCCTGTGCCTTAGGTCTCTGTTCCTAGGCCTTGTCTGCCTTCTGGCCAGGCTCTTGGGTGCTTGTTCACTTCTGGCTTTGCTGAATACCCAGCCCTACTGGAGTCAGATGCTGGCTAGCTACCGAGCATCTGCCAGCTGGGAGGAGGAATGGGCTCTGGGGACTGTAGCATACCCTGCTGGCTGTGATCAGCTCTGGTGGGACTCTGCAATCTCTAAGCAAATATGGTGCGGGTTTGGGTTGGGGTGGGGAGAGATGGGGATGAATAGCCATTACCTGTCTAGCTTCAGAGAGCTGGGCTGGAGTATAGAGAGAGACCTGCACTAGACGTAAACCCCAGTTCAGCCTGTCCTTGGTTCACAGCCAAAGCCAGATGCTTCCATCAATAGCAAACCTGAAATCTCTCTACTAACAAAAGATGTCATATATATCTGTGCATAGACGGAAAACCAGTCTTTGAAATGAAAGAAATTCTAAACATTTTCTTTCTACTTTCCTGTTCCTAAATTTTGATCAGAACAATCAATGACGGTATTTCTGGTGCTTCTGTGATGTTTCTGTCCTAGGAGGAATGACATGATGCCTGTGAAGGTTGTCAGAATCTATGTGAAGTCACCTTTGCCAAGTCCTAACAAAAATAAATAAAGGGGGGGGGGCTGTAGAGGAGGAGCCTGTGCACGTGTCTGATAGCAAGAACTGCGCACAAAAGGACCCGCCAGAAGTGTCACCTCATACCAAGGCCACCACAACTTTACTCAGCCCCAAAGTCTGCAGAGACATCTTAGGCAAGGATGATTGTCTGAAAATAGCTCTACCACCCATACTTTATATGACTTTAGCCTTCCCACAGAATGCCCTGCTAGTCTCAACTCAACATCATCATTCATTGGTGAATCTCTCCAACTGCTGTTCATGTTGACATTCCTCAACTCAATGTTTGCTTTGCTCTGATAACATTAGGGCCATTGTTACCTGGGACCTCTACCCTGGCTCTAGGCTGGGACCCTATTAGTTTTGTCAAGCCATCTGTATGAGCTTCACATGGGGTCCCTAGATGCAGGATCTGGGGGTTCATGCAGACATGCTACATCCAGACAACTCTTACACATTGCAGGCCAGGGTGCCCCGCAGAGATCACCACATTCTCTGAAGGAGTCAAATTCCTGTCCCTGTGCTCCTTGCCCATACCTTCAGAGAGATTCTGCGTATTGTCTTTGACTGGAGCCCACTCCTGAGCCCCTTCCCATCCGCTTTCTATGAACTGGTGTTCTCTCCTAGTTTCTGTATTTATTCTGAGCCCTTTGGTCTCTTCCCAACTCCACCATGAAGCAGCCTCAGGTGTCCATGCTACCTTCTCAAACAGCTCTAGCCTGCCTCTCTGCCCTCCCCATGTCACTCTACAGAAAGGCCAGCATCATCATGGTGACCAAGCCCAAGAATTCTGAGACAAACCGCATTTGAAGTACCCTGCCCTACTTGCAGACTTGTCCTAAGCAGGAGTTGGGGGGGGGGGATCTGTTTTCCCCATCCTGAGCTCTTGAGTCCATACTGAATCATTTTTTTTGTTATCTCCTCCCTGGTGGACTGTGGCTCCCACAAGCAGGACCAGGTATCATCCCTGCTGCCTAGTCTTACTGGAAACTACAAGGTCAATTAGATGGAGAAATCCAGGTTCTGGAAGGCAGAAGCAGCCTAAGTGATCATTCTTATCTCTAAAGGCACTGAAGCACATCAAGCCAGGTAAGGAGTCCTAATGACAGAAAGTAGCCCTTTCCTGGGAGATGCTCAGTGATCGCCATACAAGTGTAAGGACCTGCGTCCAGACGCTCAGAACCTGGTAGAAGCCAGATGTGGTAGTTTGCATCTGCAATCCAATACTCCTACTGGTAAGGGGAACAAAGATTTCCAGAAACTCACAGGCTAGTTAGAGATGCTATTGCAAATAAGATGGAAGATGAATACACACAAACACACACACACACACACACACACACACACACACACGGGAGGGGGGGAGTGCTAGGTAGGTCTGGCAGAGCCCTTCTCTCTGACAAACAGAGCTGTACTGTGCTGTGCCAATTTTACCAACCCATGCTGGAATGATCTTGACTCAGATGAAACAGTTAAGCTTGGGTCCTGCCCCAGGGAGCTGCAGGGAAGCTGGATGTGCTGGCCTTGGGCAAGGACATCCCTAGTCACACAGGGAGAGGGAAACTGCCCTTCAGGTTTCCTCTTCTGATACATCCCTGGGGCTACTTGCTGCCCAGCAGATACTAAGATAAATATGCCCACCATGGGAAGTGGGCCAGGGCTGTGCTCTCAGAGGCAGCTGGTGCTAAGGGTGGGGATGGGGCTCAGGAATGGAATTCCCATTCCCAGGGTGCAACTGTTCCCATACCAAAGAGCACCAGACCTATCCAGTAAATGTGAGATTAGTCAATGCTATAACCATGAATCCAGGGTGGTCCTGATATAGGAAGAGACAAATAGACAAACTGAACAAAGAATCTTGTAGGTATGTGTCAGGAGCCATAATAGGACAAGCTAATAATTAGCAGTTGATCATCCTGAAATGCTTGCCTTGGATTATTATCTGCGACAAGTGTGCCCCATCAGCAAGACTGTGGCCGGACATATTTTAGGAAAGATCCTGCTATTAATATGCTTTTCCTACTATTATTATTAAACATATGTAACAATCACTAAGCAATAGCACTCCCCTTTGGAGCCGATCTCTGCAGACCCACGAAGATGTACTGTCTTGTAGTGATGCTATATAGACAAATAGACGACTTCTTAAGTCTTAATGATGATCCTATAAGAATTCCTAAAATTATATCAATGATTATTAAGCTCTTTTATAGTGGGACTGGTATTATGTCCCTTTCTGATAGTCAAAACTGCTATGAGAACTCTGCCAGTCTCCCAAGTGTCATCAGTTAACAGCCCTTAGATAGTAACCAGACTTTCTCCTGCTCAGAGCACATTCCAAGAGGTTGTAAAACAATTAACCAAAGGTCACTAAAAGGGAACTCACAATTTATTATAGGTGCTAGGACAGAGGAGAAAATATTACCTGGGTTTATCTATACAAAACTTCACTAATTTCTTAGTTATAGTTTTAAACCTTCAGTGAACCTGTGGAGCTAGACAGGTGATGGATGTTTAGCCAGATAATTACTCCTAATGGATATGCATGTAAACATTCTCTGTTGTAAACTTCTATTTCAATTTATGATTTGAATTTTGGTGTGAACTTGTGATGAACTTTGTAACATGTGATCAGGTACTCTGAATGATGTATAAGACAAAGGGATGTTCGTTAGTGACTCGCCTCCTCACTCTCACTTCACTTCTTTCTCTCTCTCTCCCTCTCCCTCTCCCTCTCCCTCTCCCTCTCCCTCTCCTTCTCCCTCTCCCTCTCCTTCTCCCTCTCCCTCTCCTTCTCCCTCTTCCTCTCTCCCCTATCTCCCTTCTTCCTTCTTCCCTGCTTAGAATTTCTCTACTTAGAATTTTTCCTCTGTTAGAATTTTTTCCTTTTCCCCACTTGGAACCTTCCCACTTTTCCCCTTAGATAGCTTTCATAGGAAACTTACTACACTTAGCAATAAACTATAACTTCTTTAAGTGTCTTTTCTTCCTGTGACCTCAAACTAACAGACCTAAGTTAGAGCCTAGCAACGCCTGCAGAGAGAGTACTAAGGTTATTTGCCTAACTCCCTGCTGTCCCTGGGTGGAGGTGCTAGTGGCCAGAAACTGCAGTTTCTGGCCTCAGAGGATCAAAGAGATTGCAGGTCAGCTACAGTAGACTAGTAAGTAAACTTTAGTAACGTAGAGAAGTAAACCCTATTATACAGCAACCTTAAATATCTTGTAAGACCAAGTCTTACCCCCAACGACACTCTTCCAATTCCTATTCCCCTTGGCTGCCTCAAGAAGAACCGACCAACCGGAGGAGAAGAAAGAAGATCACCTTCTCCTCCCACCAAGCCGGGGCTGGCTCCTGGCATTTAAAGGTGTGCACATGGATGCTGAAAATCAGTAAAGAAAGAGGCAAAGGAAGAGTAAACAGGAAACTCAGCCACCACCATGCAGCAGGGGAGTGTGGTAAGGAAGGGACAGAAATAGGCACAGAGGCACTTGGTTGTCAGTGTTCTGATCTTCTGTATGGGTGGTGGATTCGGGCATGCACATGAAATCTCAAATGAGTTGATAAGTAAATAACTAAGGAAATGACAACAAAAGAGATCTGGGCAGGGGACTGGCGGTGACAGTGTGTTATGAGTAAGGTCATGGCTGAGTGACTGAAACGACCCTGGGACTCAGAACGTATGAGATGCGCTCTGTCGCTTTCAGAAGTTCAGTTAAAAATAGCAACGAGGAGAGAGCAAAACCGTACAAGAGAATTAGAGTCCTGCTCTAACTCAAACAAGAGCTTGGCCAGAAGATGAATTGCAGCTAATTCTAGCTAATGAGTAATAATGAAGTCACCCCTGCCGGAACAGAACTCAGCACTGCCTAAGAGAGGCATTACTACAATGGAGAAACAGCCCTGACCTGGAGCTCAAGCCTAAGCTGAGTTCAGGCTTGATAAAAACTGATTGCTTTTGTTTTTTTGTTTTTTGTTTTTGGTAAAACAGAGTCATCTCCTGCTTTACCAGGAGCATGAGAGGACCAGGTATGGGGCAGAGTCCAGGTACTGAAGGTCCTGGCTTTGTGGCACTCAATCAATGACAGCTATTAATATTTCAGAGCAGCCAATGTCCTTGGGACCAAAACAGAAAACAGGCAGTTGGTATGGAAGGTAGGATATGCCTGGTAGGGTAAAGCCTGTGTTTCAAACCACAGATTGGTTATCTAAACCAGCGGTTCTCACCCTTCCCAATGCTGCGACCCTCTAATACAGCTGAGGTGACCCCCAACCATAACATTATTTTTGTTGCTACTTCCTAACAGTAATTTTGGTACTGCTATGAATTATAATGTAAATATCTAATATGCCACCCCTGTGAAAATGTTGGTCTACCCCCAAAGGGGTTGAGGGTCATGGGTTGAGAAACACTGATCTAAACACATCCAAGCAGGCCAGAATGGCTAACGTGTGGGAGAACCAGGGCTCAGCAGCTCTGGGACTGGAGCCCCCAACCCTATCCACCAGGCTGCTGTGGTTTTAGAAGCTACGTTCCAGTTCTTCCATCAGATGAAGCTCAGAGAGGCCCCTGACTGTTGACATCCTCAAGTCCGATTGCTGGGCTCTTAAACTCAATTTCTGGCGCCGGTTATAATACAAAGAGCTGTGGTAAGGTTCACACAGCACTTCCCACGTCATGGAATGCTCTTGGGTTTTATATTCCTCATTGTATTTAATTCTCGCAACAACGCAGTGAACAGTGGTTTATGTAGGCCCATTTATAGACGTGAAGAAACTGAGGCAGAGAGGGGTCGTGTAACTAGCTCAAGGCCATCATTGGGTAGTGCTCATTATCTGATTTGGGAGTGTGTGTGTGTGTGTGTGTGTGTGTGTGTGTGTGTGTATGCTCATGTGTAAAAGCAATCTGCCTTCCAGCCCTGAGGAGTGGCTAGCTGGTCTCAAGAGGCCCCTTTGCCTTGTCTCTTCAGCGCTGCTTCATGTGGTGATGTCATCTGGTGTGTTGTGCATTAGACACCCTTGAAAAGCACTAAACGTGGACCTAACCCAGGCAAGCCCAGCCACAGGCTGGCAGGAGAGCTGAAGTTCTGACCCAGAGTAAAGGCTTTTGTCCACTATGAGACAGCTAACAAATAGGTCCACATGGGATCTAGACCCCATCTGAGGCGCTTTTTCCCTGGAGGCCGAGTGACAAGGAGCACATCTTCAGTCCTTCTTCTTGAAGCAGCCTGGGTTGTGCTGCTCACAACTGCTAGGCTAGCTGGCACTGCTGCCGCCTGTTTTTAAATAGCCAAGGTCAGACAAACTTCCTTCCACTTAGGAAATGTTACCATGTTAGCCTCTTGCTAATCAGCATAAGCCCCAGGGGGCTTAATATGAAGGCCTTCTAATGGATTTATTGTGTTTATTTGACCTTTCCAAGTGTGAACTCAGAAATGGACCCAGAGGAAACCGGGAAGCTTTGCTTTTCTTAAGTTCTGCAAAAGTGATGAATAAATTGGATTCTTGGATATGTTCTGTTGATTCTCTCTCCCCTCCCCGATTCAGCCAAAAGATTCAATTAGGCTCAGGAGGAACCAGTCTTTCTGGGATAGATAGTTCCAGAAGAGGAAAGCGGTGTCTGTTCAGGAGTGAGCAATGAGCTCTGTTCATTAGGATGTGCAGTGCAACAGCATCATGATGGAGAATAAGGAACGGCAAATTCAGAAGCGCTGACTGTGTTTCTACTTCTGGCTTCATGGGCAAGTGATGCCCTGTGTTAGCTAAATTTCAAAAACGTTAACGCCCAATCCATGAGTGAGAACAAGCTCAAGGGGCACATACATTATAGGCTAGAGCTGCAACTTTCAACCCAACAGGACCAGGAATCTCCTAAGTCCATCCTGAAGAGCAGGTATGGAGAGTGGCAGCAACACCCAGCAAACCAAAGAGCACACAGCAGGGGACCAGTGTTTGGTTCTGAGCAGGGCTGTGGAGCCCTGTTATCAGGTTCTTGAGGAAATGCCAGCAGAGAGATCATGTGACTTCCCAGCTTACCTAGACTTAGTAAGGGCAGACAGAGCTTTGGGGTTCTAGGACCTGAACTCTACAAGATACCACTCAATAACAAGGAAACTATATATTGGATATAAAATGCCTGCAACATCTGTTTTCCCACAAACTCAAACATCTTATTTCTTATTTTACTACAGAGAAGGTATGACAGACATTAAGAGTTTATGAGCCAAAATATATTGGCAGAAAAAAAATTGACAGAGAAAATTAACTATATATATGTTCTAATTAGGTGGTGGCAAAACCAGTTTCCCAAAGTGGCCCAGACTGAGAATCCTGTTGGTCTTGGTTAGTCATTGCCCAGGGCCTACAGCAGCTCTCCTGGATGAGCCCTCCAGCATACCCCTGGCCTGACATGGTTTAAATTCCTGCTGGGTCCTACTGCCAGGCCAGATCCAGTACCACAGCCCTGCTTGACTACTCCAGAGGACTGAGGGGAACAGAATCTGGCACCCCCAAACCCATGCAGGTCACTGACAGGATGCTCAGGTGAGTGGGCAGAGAGAGGACACATCTGTGAATTTAGTCGTATAGCTCTGGAGACAGACATGGATACCAGCTGTATCACAGACTCACTACAACAGTGAGGGCACCAACAGCAGCCCCCTCCTGTGGCATGTCTACAGTGGCACATAGTACTTTAACTCCTTAGAAATCAATTCACCTACTTTTCACATGCCTCAGCATCTTCAATTACAGGTAAGGAAGGTCCTGTCCTGCCTCTACACCCATGGAGCCTCTGGGCTGGGGAGGAGTCCCTGGAGATGACCACCCAGGAGAAAGTCTTAGCCCAGTGGCCATGCCCTGTGATGTCCTGAAACATGGTTCTCTACCAGTGGAAAGGTTGGCGAGCCACTTCTACCAAGAGGCCAAAAGCCTTTTGCCGTTGGCATTTTAAGAGAATCCAGAGCAGTGTAGCATCTAAGGAGGAAGCAGCTTTGTACAGGAGAGTCCTAGGTTCCCACTGTAAAGGAACAGGACTTTGGATCTGTCTTGCCAGCTCCGTGATGTGGGATGTGAATGAAGGCAGCGCTGAAGACTTGCTGATGGAAGAGCTCACTCTTAAGATTTAATCAGGGCGAGGACACAGCAATACCCTTACAAAGCACTGTCTTTTCCAAGGACCTTTACAAAAGCCTGTTTACTATAGGAGCGTAAATCATTCCAAACACTTGCTCAAGGACTAGTGAGGCCCCCAAAGAACTCCTCAACCCGAGGATGAGACATGGAGCAAACGGGAAGAACTGCTGACTTGGTTTTGTACAGGCAAACAGAAACATTTCCACGACGTTGTGCTCTGGCTGCCGTTCCTACAGTCCGTGCTCCTTCCTGACTCATCACCCCAGCCTAGGGCCCAAGGAGAACCATGTCTTGAGCATTCACGGTGCAATGGACTCTATGGTCAGAAATTCTGACACAGCATTTTTCGTAATCTTCCCTTTAAAGAGGAGTTGTGTAAAGACTCAACTGAATAGCATATACAAAGCTCCAAAACAGCACACAGCAATGTGCTGTATTGACTTCCTGGTCCCAGCCTCAGTTTCTCTAGGCATAGGAAAACATTTAACTTGCCTTGATTTAATGAGTGATCTGTCTTGACTTATGAAGTACTAGTGGGAAGGACTGTAAACACTCACAAAAATGCTAATGTCTCTTCAATATAGTCAATCATGTATCCCTCATTCCACTCTGGCTTTGATGGGGCATCTGGAGAGGTTGGTGGAGTCTGGAAATTTAACTGTGACCCTTGGGTACACAGCCTGAGAACTCAATTCCTGATAGATGTGTGACAGAGCAGAACAAATATTCCCAAAGGCTGGGTTGCAGAGGACCAGTGAATGTCAGGCTGGAAAGGCTGGAGGCCTATTGACAGCTGCTAGCAAAAAAAAAAAAAAAAAAAAGGAGGTGTTTCCCCTTAAGAAGGAGGTTGAGAGGGAGTCTCTGTGATGAAAACTCCTGATACCATGGGAGCTAGCATTAAGACCCCATTTAGCAACAGCGATTAAGGAGCTAGAAATAGCAGCCGGCTTGTCTCAAAGGCCATAAGTAAAACATGCTTTCCTGCACTGCTCCTAGCCTTCAGCCTGCTTAATTGAAGCCCAAAATAAAATACCTGGAAGGCCTCTTTCTGACAGAAGGCCCTTGTTGTCATAGTGACCAGACATAGGGACCAAGGTGAGCTGAGGCTTGGTGCAGGGCTGCTGGGGAGGTGGGGAGAAGGGGAAGAAGAAGGGGGCGGGGAAGAGGGGAAAGAGAGGAGATGGTTGTTAACAAAACAACCATCAAGGTCACCTGAAATCCAAATTCTACACTGAAGGTTGTTGTGACATCAGCCTATTGCCTGCAATGCTTAAAAAAAAAAAAAAAAAATGTCAGCCTTACCTATCACCTTTCCCCACTCATGGTTTGATACACTGTGATCAAGGAGTCAGGAAACGGACCTGCCAGGCCTTGAGTGGATGTAAGAGGCAGAGGTCTGAGTTTGAGTCCTAACTCAGTCCTGGACTAGCCAGGTGACCTTAGCTCTGCACCTACTACTGTGTCAGAGCTGCCCCTTCCAGTACAAAACGGAGGCTGAGGGACATTCCTGAGTTCCTGATGCATAGCCTGGGGCTCTGAATGGGAGCGGTGCTGAACAGGAGGGAAGGCAGAGTTTCTCCATCTGCCGAGTCATCTCCGAGGTGTACCCTGCTGCCTGTGTCTGTGACAAACACCTGAGAGGAATATACAAAAATCCCATTGCTTCAGTGGTCTCTGGGGAGGTGGCAGAACACAGGAGAGGGCAGACTGACAATTGTCATATTTAAATTAAACCTTATGGATGCATTTAAATAAGAAAAAGAGAAATTCCCAGGTTTTGATGAGTACAGAGCCAGTGACATCAGGAGTTCGGCTTTCCTGACCTTTTTCTGTGGTCTTGCTGAGCTCTCCCTCCCACTAAGAGCTCTTGCTCAGATCTCTGGCACTCTGCAGTGTCTCTTTAAAGCCTCTATGCCTTTGTAGGCCTTTGTGCCTCCATACACTGTGACCCCTCCTCTGACATGCCTTTCATGGCTTTCTCTACCAAGCAATCTCTTCAATGCTCTCTCCAGAATTCCTGCCGTGTTTCCCTCCACAATTCTCTCTCAGGGGCCCAAATGGTCATTCTCTCTCCATGGGACTGCCTATCCTTTATTAATGCTCATCTGACCAATCATAACTTGGTGGCTGCCCCAGTAAGCTGGGGACTCTTTGAGGCAGGGCCTCTGTATGACTACTGGTGGCCTTTGAACAGAAAGCTGCTGTCTACAAGCCTCTGCACACATAGCCCATTCTGTGTTCAGTTGCTTTTCTTGTTGATCACCCACCCAAACCCCAGGGCTCCTACTCTCATCTCACCTCTGGCCTCATGAGCATGCCAGGCTAGTTGATTATTAACGTCTGGAGCAAAGCATGGGGAAGAAGTGATCCCCCCACTTAGCAGAAATTAAACCCAGTAAGTGTGAGCTTGTGGGTTTCTCACTAGTCTGTTCCCTGGTGCTAATTTATTCTGTAGAATGCCCATGGAAAGGTGGTAGGTCTTCACTTCAGCTGCCTCCCTGTTTGCTGCTTGTGGTAACCAGGCGTCTATGGGAAAGAACTACCAAGCCTAAGTTCCTGGTTTCTATAATTTAATCAGTTGTGTGACTCAACTAAGACTCCGATTATTTGTAGTCCCCACCTTTAAGGATAAGGCCTTTGACCCAAAGACTCTAAAAACCTGATCATCTAGACCCTATGTAGGGATTTTTCTTTTTCCAGCAGTGGAAACTGGACTCAGGGCTCCTCCTGTGCTAGGCAAGTGCTCTATTGCTGAGCTACATCCCCGGACTTCTTTCTTAGCTTTTATTTTGAGATGTGGTCCCACTAAGTTATGCAGGCCAGACTGGCACTCTCTCTGTACCTCTGGCAGGCCTGATTCATGTGATCCTCTTGCCTTAGCCTCCTCACTAGCTAGGGTCACAGGCTTGAACCAGCAGACTCCACTCTATCTGAACTCTTCAACACTAATCTTAGTGGGTAGAACAGTGAGAGAGGCCACTATGAACAAACTCGAATCTTCACTTGCCGTCAGGAGACCAAAAGAGGGAATGGAAGGATGACCATGAGGTTCTAGGATGGGGTTCACTTCTGGGGGGAACTCAAAAGCCTGAGGAAATCCCTCCCTCCTAGGGCTACAGAACACAGACAACCTCCTCTACCGCTGAAGCCACCGTCTTGGCGAGTAAAATGACACTGCCAAAGCCAGCCTAGATTTTCACTGTGGTTTATATAAAATGAAAACCATTTATAAACGTCTATCCTGCTAACCCTTATGTTGGTTACTGATGGCTTTCTGTGAGTTTTGCCCACTGTTTCCTCACATCCTCTTTGTGTAAAACACCTGCAGATGCCTTCAAGGGTGACTTGGGTTTGACTTCCTCTGATGAAGTATGGTAGCATCTCTGCTCTGCCCTCTAGAGGTGGGCATACTCATTGCCTTTGTGTCTGTGTTGTTTAAGACTAGAGTCTGAGGTCCAGGGGCAACAGACACAATGGCTCAAGAAGGGTGGGGCTGTCACCTGACTATTAGCTTTCTCTTCCCCTTTTATTCCAGCTTAGCCTCTGGCCTATTGAGTAGTGATAGGCTTAGATGACCTTTCCTTTACTTGCTCTACCAGTCCTGTTTGGAAAGGCCCTCCCAGAGGTGTTAGCTCTGTGAATTCAAGGTATCTTTCCTTTTGGTCAGGTTGACTATCTAGATCAACCATCACAATGAGAATGGGATAGGAAGTGACCTAAGGAGTCTGGGATCAGAGGACAGCAGACGAGGACCAAGCCAACGTCATCGTTGGAAGAGTTAGTGTGACTTTTAGGAAGGGGTTAGGGACTTGTGAAAACCCTCCACAGCCTTCATTGCCTGAGCCTCAGAGCCCATCTGAACAGTTTTCTTCATGTTCACTGCGACATAGGACGGGAATGAAGAGTCAAGGGAGCTCCAGGTTTGAAGAAAGACTCCAGAGAGGTCCGTCTACTAAGGAAGACTCCAGAGAGGTCCGTCTACTAAGGAAGACTCCAGAGAGGTCTGTCTACTAAGGAAGACTCCAGAGAGGTCAGTCTACTAAGAGCTGCATAACAAAGGATCTGGCATCTGGGAAGCTGAAGAGGTAGCCTCTGCTACTGTGGCCAGGGCACAACACTGACTGGAACTTTGGGCTCCGGCTTTCAGAGTGGAGTCTCTCCCACTGGCCCCGGGCTGACGGGCTGACGTCTAGGGCTGACGTCTAGCTGTCTTTGGTTTTATTTACGTCCCCTGTTATGCAAAAGCAGTGCCGGCAGGTGGCAGTGAGGAGTTACCTGGAGTGGTGTGTGACTCTAAGCGGACATGTTGGATGTGCTTTCATGCAAATGCATTTTGATTTTAGCTCAGTTAGAATCTATAACTATGACCAATTTGAATATCACTTTAGTAGCAAACCACTGAATTATAATTGGGATTTTATACATGGTTCCCTCATCTCTTCTTCACTAACCTTCCTCTCCTACTTCCTTGCTGGGGATTGAACTCAGGGCCCCAGGGTGATGCACATGCTAGGTAAGTGCTCTACCACCCAGCTGCATCCTCAGCCTCCACCCTACGGCCCTCTTTCTAACCCCGCTACTGAGTGACAAAGTTTTGCCAGATACTAGCTGCGTGTCTGTAACAAGTCGCTCATCTCTGAGCTCAAAGCAAAACTCTGCAGGCCCCATGCACTCTGCACAGGACTCTCGTGAGGCCCACAGGGGGAGTTCAGTAAACCTCAGGTGGATTAATGCAAGTGGGTACCTGGTGAAATACTCATGTAACATAGGAAGTACCCAACAAATGACAGATAAGACAAAAGGAGCAGGAGATTTCTGGGAGGCCAGAAATCCACAGTGCATGTGTGGCTGCCCACAGACTCACCTCAGGAGATTAATCCTTTTCCATTGCAATGCAAAGCCCTCTCTGCCAGGTATTTTAATGCTAAAGCCCTTCTAGAATGCTCTCTATGTTGTGGCAAACTTTGCAGGAGCATCCCCACCAAGGCCCCTGTGGATCTCTTAAAAAGTAAAAGGGCCTCGCCTGTGGGAAAGCCAGGGCCTCGACAACACGATGCTAAAGTCTCAACTGCACCCAACACCACCTTCCAGTCTCACTGCCTCTGTCTTGTCTCTGTTTTCCATCAGCTGGCTTGGACAGTAGTGTCCAGCCAGGGGTGAAATCCTGAGTCTGCCCTTCCCCCTAGAAGTTCAAGGCCTTGTCAGGGGCACAGAACTTCTGCAAGGGAGCACTGGTTCACTTTAGACCTCCTCAACTGTAGCAGTACAAATTATGTGACGCTTTATTTTCCCCAGCTTGCATGGGCAGGGCTAGCACCTCATAAAGTGACGGGGAAATATGTGGCTGGCTTCGTCAACCAGGGCCACAAAGGCTCACTTGTGCTGGGCCAGCCATGCAGCCTGTGTAGGCTTCAAAGATGCCCCACAAGCCTGCCCAGGTCTGGGCAGTGAGGTCCACAGACAGCATGGCCCGCCTGACACCGGCCACCTGCATGCAGGCCACGGGACCTGGCAGCATTTCAATCTTGCCACGCCATCACCTCTAAGGGACCTGCAGATCCTCAGCTGCCAAAAGCAATAGCCACCAGGGCCATGCAGAGGGGATCCTTAGGCTGTGCCTGGGAGGCCTCAAAGAAGCTTCTGTGGCTAGTCAGAGGGAGCCACCCAGGAGCTGTCCACAGAGTGGCAGTGTCCGGGTCACCGGCTGGCTCCAGCAGGCTCCCCTCATGGAATCCACCCACAAGTTCCCTCCTGCCAGACTCTTATATTCCTTCCCCTCACCCAGGAAGTGAGGGCTGTCTGGCCTTCCAGCCACTGCTCCTGTCTGGCATGGACCATCTTTACCCTGGGACCATTTTTGCCTGCACAAGGGCCGCCCCTGTAACACTGCACCCACAGAAACTGGTCCTATCCACAAGCTGACAGCCCCCACTGCCTGTACCCCTCATTCAGCAGCTAATCATTCCCTTCTGGGTGAAGCTTATTACTTAATGCCAAGATTATTTATTTCACCGACACCTCACTTACTTACAGCTGCAGGAGAAAGAGCCCTTTCAGCATCACTGGATTTTCCTGATCAGCTCTCATCTTAAGTGACCAGGGTATTTTTAGCTTGATCTCTTTGGGTGGGGATTTTCTAAAATGCCTGTGCCCTCGTCTTAAAACAACCTCTCTAAATAACTGAATCCATTTTGGACGGCTCAGCATATTAGAAGGGAAAAAAGGTCCCTTTTGGTACCGTGCCTTGCTCTGTGTGGCTTCTGAGGTTGGGGCTGTGTGCTGTTTCTCCAGAGGACCTTCCATAACTATTCTAAAAGGTCCTTGCTCTCTTCTTGGAGGCAGGTAGTCAGACTGTGGGGCAGCAGTGGGCTGGGCCGTCCTCTGGCTTCACCTTCTCATGTTCTTGATACCTCTACTCTGACTGCAGTGGGAGGCAGGTAACCACAAGTGTCTACTTGAACCACTTGTCTGTGAACTTCAGAGAGCTTCTGGGAAGACTTAACAGACTGCAGAGTAGAAGCAAGCTCCTTCCAAGGCCCTGAGGAACTTTCCCAGCCACTCTAGCAGGCATGAGTAAGTAAATCTGTTGCTGTGGCCACGCTTCCTTAGTTAGGGCTCCGCTGTGGCCACTCGGGCCTGACCTGAGTAGCTTAGGAATCTGTCCTGAGTGACTTGCTCCAGGGGTGTGGCTTCTCTCCAGCTCTCCACTGTGGCATCCTGCTTAGGATTAATTGCGTCTTGGAAGGGCGGGCTGGACTAAGACCAGATGGGCTCAATGCATGCATGCCCTGGCACCACCTGCCAACTGCTGTCTTTAGAAGATGCTCTTTGACACCTGTGGGGACTCTAAAGCCTTGTAGCAAAGAGTGGTTGTAATCTCTGATCATGGGAAGACAGAGATGTCAAAGAGACTTGAGT
This sequence comes from Grammomys surdaster, assembly GCF_004785775.1. NCBI lineage: Eukaryota > Metazoa > Chordata > Mammalia > Rodentia > Muridae > Grammomys > Grammomys surdaster. The sequence continues at coordinate 7,011,175 of NW_021621048.1, forward strand.
AACACATTGGACAGGCACGACCACTTGGGGACATTTCTGATTTGATTTTGTTTTGTTTTGTTTTGTTTTTGTACACGACCACATCTGATAGAGGCTGAGACGGAATCCTCCTTCATGTCACAGTTGAGGCGTTAGACCAAGAGTGGGGCCAGGAGCATTGGGCCCAGGCTGACAGGATACAGGGGCTTTGGACAGGAGAGTCTGGGGACCCCTGGAGTCCAGCTGAGAGTCCTGTGGGCAGGGACAAGGATGAGTTGTGCCGATGGGAGCTCTCTTGGTGATGCTCTCCTTCGGCAGACACTCCAACCACAAGGCATTCAGAGGTGCCATACCTGGTCCTGAGTAGTAATCATGAATACAATCCCACTCCTCCCCGAAAGTCTCCTCATTAAAAACTCTTCCAAGTTGACAGTTTTACTTCTTGCATGCCCGCTTTGGCATTTGGGAAGCAATACTTGTCTCCTCGGCCTTGTTTTCCCACCATGCTCCCTGCCTGCCACCCACCGCCACAGCCTCCGCTCTGTCCTCTTACCTCAGGACCTTTGCCCAAGATCATCTTTCTACTGTGAATAACTTGTCTGTCCCACTCCATTCAACAGACACGTACTAGCTAAAGCTTCCTCTGTGTCTCACAAGGTCCCCCAGGCTCCTGTCACAGTCCCCTCCCGGACCACTATTTCTCCACATGCTACCCACCATAGAAGTAACTATGTGATATTTTCTGCAATTGCTTGGGCTTTTTGTCCTCCCTGCTAGGTTTCTTCCTTGGGCTGGCATCTGTCTGTCTGTCCCATGCATTACCACAGGTGCCAGCAGTGCCTGGCACGCAGCATACACTCAGTGATGTGTACTTTGTCAGGCAGTGACTGTGCTTTTCACTTGTCTGGGCCACTCCAACCTGTCACCTATTCTCAAGCCCTGTCTGAACCCTGATCCCCTGGTTTTTCTACCCAGACACATCTTTTGTATTAGCTACCTTCCTATTTCTGTGATAAAACACCATGACCAAGACAACTTAAGGAAGAGAAGGCTTATTTGGGGCTTATAGTCCCAGAGGGATAGGGACCTGTCACCGTCATGGTGGGGAAGCATGGCAGGAAGCAGGCATGGCGATTGGAACAGTAAACTTAGAGCTCACAAATTTTTTTAAAAAAATTATTTATTTATTTTATGTATCTGAGCGCTCTTGCTGCATGTACACCTGCATGCCAGAAGAGGGCATCAGATCTCTTTATAGATAGGTGGTCATGAGCCACCAGGTGGGTGCTGGGAATTGAACTCGGAATCTCTGGAACAGCAGCCAGTGCCCTTAACTACCAGAGCTCACATCTTGAACTGCAAGCAGGAAGCAGAGACACTGGGCAAAGCCCACCTCCAGCCTCCTAAGCCTCCGTAAACGGAGCCACTAACTGAAGAACAAGTATTCAGATGCCTGAAACTTGGGGTGGAGGTGGGCAACGACATCTCATTCAAACTATTGTACATTCCCTTGCCCAACTCTTGCCGTCTGATGAATGAATGAATGAATCACGTGGAAACAGGAAGAGTTAGAATGCCAGATAAGTCACATGAGAGCCTCAGGGGCTCCACTGCCTACCTGACATGTCTGGAGGAGTATCTGTGGATCCCAGGGCTTAGGGGTGAACTGACAAGCATCTTTCTAAGCGTGAGGGAGACCCTGAAGTGTCTCCAGTGAGCCATGCAGGCAGTGGAAATGAATAGTGTAGGGCCATGAGTGCACAGAACACACAAGGCACTATCGACACAGTTTAGGTTTAGCAAGAGGCTAGCTACCTAGCTGTTTTTTAGAAAGGTAAAACTATTCATATGGTGGGAAGAGCTGACATGTCCATCACTTGGGAGAAATAGCAAGCGAGTTACTCCAAGAGTCCTTAGCAGGGATCACCTCCTAAGGTTGCTGGCTTGTGCTGGCAGTCTATGCCTGTTATGTTATTTGCACCTCAGGAGAACTATAGCAGGTATGTGTGAGTTGTTATTTCCACTGTAGAACTGAGACAGGGATCTGGGATGGTTGAGAAATTTGTCTGGGGTTTCAGAACTAACATGGCCCAGATAGACAGTTGGACTCTCAAGCCTCTGTCACAGCTACAGAATGAATGAGGTCAGGCTGGTATCCCCAAATCTAAAAGTGCACATGTTGCCATAGAAACTAGGAGGCTAGGCTCTGGTCCTGCTATGCGTGTTCCTCGGAGTTTTTTGGTCAAATTTTCCCCAATCTCCCAGACTAAGGGACTAGAGTGCTGAGGAGAAACAAGGAAGGGTGATCCCTTGGGCTACTTAGCCCTGGGAATTATAGAATATCAGGGGCAGCCAGTAGGGGATGTAGCCATCTCCAAAGGACGAGAACTGGGCTATCAGGTTCACCTGCCCTTTCATATACTTCTGGGTAGTATTTCTCTGAGTCAATGCCCTTAACCTACAAAAGCCATTATAGGTATAGGCCTTTGAGAAGGGTACACTCTATCCCCCTGCTTAGCTGCATAGTAGCTCCTGTGTAGGATTCTGACCACTTCATTGGGACTTGCTGTTGGGTTTGCACCATGTTGTTCAGAAGCAGGCTACTTTGTGGTACCCAGGGTTCTTTCCCCTTATCTCCTAGGCTAGCCACACCCAGGGTTACCAGGTCCCAGAACTTGAGAGACTCAGTCCACAGACTCTCCTCCCTCTCTACCTAACCTCCACCCTGGGTCTCTACTCCGGCCATCTTGCTCACCCACCTGACCCCTTTGCTTAGAGAGATTACATATAAACCCCACAGGCTGGTTTCCCGATGATGTCAAAAGAATGTTACAGGCTGGTGCACAGAAACATTAAACATTCAACAACAGAGATGTGTTGTCACAGCTCTGGAGACCCAAAGGCTAAGGCCAAGGCATGGGCAGGGTCACCATCTTCTGCGGCTGTGAGGGAGACTCTGGTGTGCCTAGTCTCTAGCTTCCAGTGGCTCACCAAATGTATGTTTAGTGTAGCTGGTGTACGCAACCTGCTGGTCTCTGCCCTCATTACCCATGTGTGTTTCCCTGTCTTCTAAGAACAGCAGTCATAGAAATTAAGGCCCTCCCAAAGGATCTCGTCTTAATTCACTACAAACTACAATGGCTTCATTTCTAAGTCAGGTCTTTTTTTTTAATACTGGATGTTAGGGATTCAGCATATGAATGCAGGAAGGACGTCAGTTACACTCACAGCCCCTCTGCCTATGTGATACAAGAACAGATGAGGGTTATGAGGGAGAAGTCATCCTGGAAGCATGTGGCTAGGTTCATGAGATAGATACCTTTGGCAAGTCATGAAGGAAAGAGGGAGACATGACTACAGCTCAGAGGCGGCCACAGGAGACACCGCATGTGGTCAGTGCAGCTGTTGCCACAGATGGTGGCTTCTTGAGCCTGGACTATCGAAGACATTGCTGGGTACATGTCTGACTGCTGTGATGTTCACACCTATCCCTCACAAAAGGAGACTCTTGGAAGGAGGCTGACTGAGGCAATGTGTTTTGGACCTCAGCTCGAGTAAAATCAAGGATCTAGACTGAGCTGGTTCTGATGCCAGGCCTTGTTCTTAACTAAAGCTAAGTTCGTGATAAAACCCTGTTCCAACAATACAAGCAAGTGAACACCGGTTATATATTCTCCTCTAATGAAATGTTCCCCTGTCCTGAGATTCTGCAAGGGACTAACTGCCATCAGATGCTCCGAAGTGCATGCTTTAAATTAGAGCACAGAAAAATCTTGTTTTCAGAAATATCAGGTAGCATTCAAATACTGACAATCTCAAAATAGTTCACTTTCTTTGGCTTAGTATCTTTTATTTTTAGGGAAATTACTATGTGGAAACGAATTCAGTGCATGGAACAGGCATAAGAAAAGCATTTTGTGCAATGTTATTTCTAAAAAGGGAAGTTAGCAATGACCTCAGTGTACAAAGTGCAGGTCACTGAAGTTACAGTACAACCAAATAGTGACCTATTATTTAGTCATCAAAACCCAATATGATTTCTACAAACACAACATTATCTAGTTCTGGTATCCAAGCAGTTAGGTAAGAGGAGGGAGACAAACTGTCATTACCTATAGACAATACAACAGTATGCCTGGACCACCCTAGAGAACCCCAAAACAGCTTTACTGAGGGAGTGAGAACTCAGAGAGGCAGTTCATTACAGACTGGTAGGATCTGCTTCCTTCTGAGATAAACAACACTTTAGGAAATATAAGAGAAAGTAGGAATCCTTTTGCAACAAAAACACAAAGATGAACTTCCTAGAGATGAACAGGACAAGAATTGCCCAAGACTTATAAGAGTAACAATGTAAACACACTGAAGGCTGTAACTGAGAGATTGAAAGAGGATTTGTATTTTATGTTTGGATGGGCATGCTCAATGACTGCATATGTCAACTACCCCTGAGAATAATGTCTAAACACAGTGTGACCTCAGAAGACCAACAGGACTTTTGGAGACCTTAACCATAACTGATTAAAGTTTATCTAGAAAAGTAAACACAAAAGAAGGAACAGAAAACAATGCTCTGAGGAATGAGGTGGGCGTGGTCCTGCTAGCTCTTGAAACATATAATCATGGCATTACAGTAATTAAAGCCATTTAGTACTGAGTGCTGGACAGGACTGGACAGACCGACCAATGAAACTTGGCCTTTCTACAGAAATTAGTAAATGTCTATTGGCCGATGTGGTAGTTTGCATGAAAACAGGCCCCAGTGGGCTCATATATTTGAATGTTTGGTTCCCAGTTGGCAGACTGTTTAGGAAGGGTTAGGATGTTGGCCTTGTTAGAGGAGGTGTGTCATTGGGCGTGGGATTTGAGGTTTCAAAGCCCAGTCCAGACCCAGTCTGCTGTTTATGAATCAGATAAAAGCTCTCAGCTACCTCTCCAGTGCCATACCTGCCAGCTGTCATGCTTCCCACCATGATGATCATAGATTAGCCTTCTGAAACTATAAGCAAATATTCAATCAAATGCATCTTTTTAAACGTTGCCTTGGTCATAGCGACTCTTCATAGCAATAGTAACTAAGACAGCTGGTAAGAAAATGGCCTAATGAGGAAGAATGGACCTGGGGCCAGCTCCCATGACCTGACATCTCTGGTATCTGCCCTGAGTCTGTTTTTGTTTATGTATTATGAGGATTTCATAAGGGTCATGTATGTGACGTGCTCAGGAGTGGACAGTCTCTGTTAACATCAGTGCAATCACTAAGACCCTCAGTTATGCCTGAAGCCATAATAGGATGCAAACCGTATTAGTCACTTTTCTTGTTGCTGCCAAGGAAGGAAGGTGTGTTTCTGTTTTGCAGTCTGAGGGTATAGTCCAACATGGTGAGAAGGCATGGAGCTCTAGCTGTGGTGGAAGGGATTCGAGGCAATTGGTCACATTGCATTTGTAGTCATAGAGGCAGAGGAAGAGGTGGGGGGGAAGGAAGTCAGACGGGGAGATGGAAAGAGAGAGACAGAGAGACAGGCAGAGAAACAGAAACAGAGAGAGGGAGGGAGTGAGTGAGTGAGTGAGTGAGGGAGGGAGGGAGAGAGGGAGGGAGGGAGGGAGGGACCAAGACCAAGAGAGGGGGGAATGTTCCATTTGTTTTTTAAACCTTTTCATTCAGTACAGGATCCCAGCCCATGGGATGATGTCACCCACATATCTTCCTCAGTTGAACCTCTCTGGGAACAATCTTACTCTAGAACAGACCAGAGTTTTGTTTGTAGGTGATTCTAAATTTTGTTGAGTTGTCAGTTCAGATCAGCTATCATAGGACCCAATGATTTAATGCCTTTGCCACCTCAACTGTCCAATGCACAGTGCTTCTAACTTGGGTCTGAGGTGAAGCAGCCATGCTTGCAGCAACTGCTTTCTTCTCTCTCACAATTCTACAGATTCATTTATACATCTCAGCAACCTCACTACATCATTTGTTTTCCTTCCGTTAGTAAGTTGAGCCTGTTCGCTCAAATGAACTACTTAACACATTCCCTTTAGGAAATTCAAACTGAATTTTCCTGCCACTTTGGAGCCCCTATTCCAGAAAGTAAGCATTCCTTGATCATGCACTATGATACGTAAGAGTAGATCTGATGATCTGACAGTTCCTGAGAGCCTAGCGGGCAGGCAGGTAGGTACACAGCATGGAGATGCCAGACAAAGGGCTACCTCAGGTCCTGGGGAGGCTAGAGTGGACTGTGAGAGATTTCATCATGCTACTCAGAATGGCATGCAATTTAAAGCTTATGAATAATTTATTTCTTGAATTTTGCATTAAACACTTAGGTGCCATGGGTTGGTTTTTCTGTTCTTTTTTTTTTTCTCATACAGTTATTTTAATTATTGAACATGGTAGAAGTTAGGGGTCTGGTTCTTCCTCCCATCACCATGCTCTCAGAAGTAAGACTCAGATTCAAAATACATTTACAAACACCTTGGCCTTATTGCTAGGTTCTTCTCTGACTAGAATCATAACTTAAGATAATACATTTATTTTAATCTACATTGCCATGTGGCTGGTAACCTATGCTCAGGTACCATGAATCTGTCTTGTCTTCTTACATCTTCTGGGTAGATCTTCCCATGCCTGGCTCTATCCTAGAAATCTTTCTCCTCCTGGATGTCCCACCTTCCATTTCTTGCCTAAGCTATAGGCCATAGGCTTTTTAATTGACAGGTGATACATGCACACAGTACATAAGATACTCTCTCTACAGAACATGATCATTTTACCACTTGGTTGGAAGCTTACTGACCTGTCCTATGGTACTAGGCATGTGTCAGCTGCTTGTCTGGTCCTTCCTCTCAGGTGCAGGAAACCTGCAGATCCCAGAACCTGTCATCCTTCTTGTGTCAAGGGGAAGTCAACCTGTCTCCTATGGACAAACAGCAGACTCTACTGTCCCTCGTGTAACAGGAGGAAGTCAATCTGTTTTCCACACCCAAAGTCAAAGAGGAGACAGGATAAGAACCTGGGGGAGCCTGAGCCTTTGGTAAGAAACATGCCATCTACAGCAGCATCATTCCTGAGGCTTCAGGGACATCAATGTGAGTCTAAGGTGGTAGTCTAGTCAAGTCTAGTCTACAGTTCAGTTTCTTCTACCCCATGCTTGTTAAAGAATAGAACAGTGAGAATGGAAACCCTTGCATGACAGGTCCCGGGGTCAGCAGAGGCGAAGGCTGACTGCAGTGATGGTCTCTGTAAGAATAGAAGGACACAGGCTCACACAGGAGCTGAGAGCTGGCATGGAAAGAGCCCTGCAGGTAGCCTGGCTTCTGTCACCACCACAGACGGCAAGGGAGGTAGGAACAAAGAGAAATGGCACTTCAGGATGACATTGGGAAGCCACTTACAGAAGATAAAAGACTAAGTAAGCATGGGAGAAACAGTCACAGAAAGATCAGTGGGATGCATTCATCTGATCACAAGTCAGAGGCAAGTGCTGCCCACCTTAGCTACGAGCTACTCCATGTAGACATAAGCCCTAGGTGACACTTTCCCAGGACCTTAGAATACAATGGGACCTAGGGAGAACTTGTGGGTTCAAAGCCATAGAGAGAAAGTTGCAAAGTTAAAATGAATATACATTTAATGTATTATCTGTCCCCAGAGAGCTTAGGTTGAGCTGTTCAGCACAACTCCACATGACTGGATCCACTGAGCTCACACCCACTGTGACTAGATTTATATATTGTAACATACTTATTATGCTGTCCCCAAATGTGTGACATGTGATGAAGTGTTGGTCTCTGTCTGGCCTCCGCCTTTATGCTCAGATGTAGCATACATGTTTGTCCAAGTTTCCCCATCTCCTGATGACCTCAGTCAGAGAGATTAAGGCCCACCCAAGTGACCTCATCTTAACTAACCATATAACTACAATGACTTCATTTTTAAGTAAGGTCACTTTTTGAGATACTGGATATTAGGGCGTCCACATGTGAATTCAGTGCAAGCTAGAATAGACAGAAAACTCAGGAACATAGAATCTGAACCCCGGTGGTCTCTGAACTGACCTTGGATACAATCTATTAGGGATTTCCAGGCCTTGACTCTGAGAGCAGGTTGGAGTAGTTCCCTGGACCCCAGATTTACACGAGCGTCACATTCTTGTCCTTCCCTCTGCGTGGAAGAGTGGCGCTCTGCCCTTAGCTTGACTGTCCAGCCTCCATGTTCCTTGGACCTCCTAGAGACTCTCCCTTGCATTCCGGGTCCTAGCCGCTCTCAGGAAACTGGAGGAGGGCCCCCTGGCACTGTTCATCCACCACCAACAAGCCACCTACCTGCCCAGGTTCTGTTCCAACTGGGAATAGAGAGCCAGCAGACACCGGAGCAACACAGGGGTTGATGGTATGCACTGTAGTGGAGCTGGGGGGGGGGGGGGGGAGCGGGGGAGGGAGCAGGTGGGCAGACAGGCTTGTGTGAGGAGCCCCCGGCCAGGCTCATACGGTATGCGTTTGTATTCACCGTAGCCATGGCACTCCAGGCAGCAGGCCAAACAATACAGAGGACACAGCTGCTGAGGAGCTTATAGCCTCACATTTTCCCCCTCAGAGCAGCCCGGAAATCCCTTCCTGAACATGCCAGTGTGAAGAATCCCTCCCAGGGTGCAGCGCAGGTCTGATGGCATCCTCGTGACTAACATCAGGCCTGTGCCCAGCAGTGGCCCTGGGAGGGTCTCTGCTTCACCCTTCAACAGGACTTGTTCTTCCTCCTGCCATCATGTACCTCTGCCCTGGCTCCAGCCCAACCTGCCTAATTCCTCACTCTGTCCCCCTTACACTGTTTCCCTGCCTCAAAATCAAATAGAAGCCATGTAGAGTTCAACCTCCCAGGGGATGGAGTCCCATGCTAGCTGGCCAGGCCTCAGGTCCATACCATTCCTTCCCTGTGACTAAACACTTCCTTGTCTTCCTAAGCCAGGGCAAGACCCTTCAAAAACCTCCATATTTTCTATAGGAT
>NW_021621048.1:7020257-7077142 GCF_004785775.1 Grammomys surdaster
GGGCTCCGATGAAGACAGAAAGACAGACAAGCCCAGGCAAGGACACTCTCAGGCTAAGCTCATGCAAAGAGTAAAAGGACTGAGCTAGAAACCACTTAGGGTGATACCCTGAGGGGTAGGAGCTGGAGGGTGGGGTGGGGGTTGTTTAGCCCTGACAGTGAACAAGGGCTGCTCACAGGAACAATCGGTGATAAGGGAAAGCCTGGAAAAGTCTGAGAAGTATGGCCACTGGCATCTAGAATCTGGCCACTGGCCAAGGAGGGATAGCAAAGTCAGTATCAGGGGCCCCCAAAATAAAAGGGCCTCAATTAGCCTGTATCCCAGCTTGGCAGGTAACTAGCTTCCTCCTGGAGTACAATCAAATAGTTGCTACTAAAAGCCTTTCCTTATAGCCCTTTGAGGGTAATTAAAAATCAAAAAGGCCTTGTAGCAAGCACAAGCTAAAACCTGTCCTCATCAAAGCCCTCTCAAGAATTGTCTTCCAGCGGCCTCCTGCTCACCAGCTGCCCTCTAAACGGGGATGACTCTCCCAAGGAGATCATGGGAGCCAGCACAGAGACGGACACAGTCAAGTTCATATTCAACGATGCATTCATTCCCAGCTTCCCACATGCTTGTTCTGCTTACCTAGTGCTGGAGCTCACAGGGGCAGCTCAACAAGGCTCACAGTCAAGCCAGGGTAGTAACAGAATAGCAGCGGCCCATGGCAGGCAAGGAAAAGAGGATACTGTTGGTGCCAGCCTCCAAGGATGACCATGCCAATTGCTCCCAGGTGATGAGGCTATGGTAGGCACTGCCATGTAAGTACAGAGAATATATCCAGCTTCCAGCCAAGAGCCGGGCAAGCCAGGATGACAGGGGTCACTGTCAACTGCCTGCTAAGTTCTGCCTGTGTCTTTTACTGACACCCCAGGGTAGTAGTTCTATTCATCTCTACCGCCTAGAGAAGAAACCAAGGTACAGAACAGGTCTGTGGCCAGAAGGAAGAACTATCAGGAGACAATCATTTGGCCCAGGTTCAGCAAGGCGTGGCTTGGGCTCTGAGTGGCAGGGGAAATGGGTATATACTCTCTGTGTCAGTTGACAAGGACACATCCTGGCTTCTGGTTTGCGTCTCTTCTTGTAAAGCTACACTCAGGTCTGAGGAAACACTGGCTCTGTCACTAAGGAAGGTTTCCCCATAGCATGTTCTGACCAGTCCTTCTTGACTGGTCACCTGTCGCTGGTAGAGAATAACAGGTGCGTGAAGGAAAAGGCTATGGCAGCACTCAGATTGATTTCTCCAGGGAAGACTCTCTACCACGTGCTAATAACGTTAATACTGATGGCGCTGGTGATAGCCACTATTTATCAGGCTCTGTCACTTTCTTTACATGTGTCACTTCCAGTTTTCAAGCTGTGCAAAAGAACCCAGTGTCATCCTGGCACACGCATAGGGATGCAGTAACTTGTACTGGGTCCCTGACCTGGGGAGAAGGGACAACTGAGGTTTGAACACAACTCCATCTTGTTCAAAAGTAATGTTCAGCTTCCTACAATCCCAGGCTTCACCTGACCCCAAACTGCTAGCTCTGGCTCCCTCAAGAATCCCTGAGTTCATGGAACTTGATGTTTGGTGCTCCATGGACTGATCAGCTGTGCGGGGTAGAGCAGTCTGCAGGTCTGTGTTGGAAGAGGAAAGTGATGCAGAAGTCACAAGTGATGCACTGTCACCTTCTTCATGAGTCTCAGACTGGGTCCCTCAGCCATGGAGAATGATCCGGCTCCTGTGCTGCCTATGGTATTGCCATTGGGCATAATTGTAAGCAAAGCTCAAATCCACATGCTGCTGCTAAGTGGCACTTGTTATTCTTCAATGAAGCCACCGGTCAGTGTTAACAAGTAGTGCAAGGACCAGAGGTGTAGAAGTCCCCACTGATACTATTACAGAGTGGACACTTGGGCACCTCCCTCTGTCTCTCTGATCCTAAGCTTCTTGCTGATTTGACGTGGGAGATTGTTAAGTCTCCAGCAGTTCCGATGGTTACCAGTATGGCAAGTGGGTCTCAAAGCCAGAGAACTGAAAGGAAGCAGGTGCTTTTGAGATGGGAATTCCTCTCCTAATTGGCTCCAAGCACATGTGTACAGTTGCACAGGGTTACAGTGACACTGAGAGGGGGTGCTGGGGTCTGACCCTGTTTTGCAGGAGAAACTGAGGCTTGGGTTTTAAGCATTACAGCAGCTTCATGCCTTCCTAGGAATTTCAGTAGAGCTTTGAAGCATCTTACACTGACCCTGGACTTCAGTAGCTCAGTTTGGGATGCCTGACAGATGGCCTGACCCTTCTGTGTGGATGCCCAGCTCCAGCAGCTACCCCCACCTTCGTCCTCCAATGCAACTCCATCATGTGGGTTGCTTAGACACAAGGTCTTGTGGTCAGCCTCAAGTCTTCTCTCCCCACAGCCCATCCTATGGCCCCAGTTTCATATCAAATCCAGTGTCTGCATCCAGCCATCTCTCTGGGTTTCTTGACTAGCCACCATGATTCTTGCTATATGAGTGCAGCCTCTGAGCTGGCCTCCCTGCTTCTACAATGATCCTGTACCACATAAGTTAAAGTGATTTCCTGCTCCCCGCCCCTGGAAATTTAAAGCATATTATGTCATTTCACATCCCCAAAGTTTGTGGAGACCTTGAATCCCACTCATAGACACTGCACTTGGTCTTCCTGTCTCTGTCTCTGGTTCCTCTCTGGCGCCGTACCTTATCTCCTCCACACCTAGACACGTGCCTCAGATCCTTTGCATGTGCAGCTTCTGACATGACAGCCTGTTCCTGAGAAAACCATATGGTTGTTTCCTCTCTTAGACTTGAGTTCTTTGCTCAATGTTACTTTCTCAGTGAGGCCTTCCTTAACCACTTAACCACTTACACTGTCAGTTCCAGAAATCCCCAATACTCTGTTCTCCCGACCTTTTGTCTAGAATGCTTATCATTAGCTGAAGTTTTGTTGTGTGTTTACACCAACTGCCTATCTCCTACCTGAGGACTGGTAGCTGTGGCTGGTTTGTTCATCCCAGCTGGTCCACATCCTCAGTGCCTATCCTATATAGAAAGTATGCAGCAAATATCTGCAGAACAAGCAGGCATCAATTCTGCCTTAATTTACAGAGTTATTGCGATACCTATCAAAATTGCAATGTTCCATTTTACTGATTTAGGCAAAATAATTCAAGAATTCATATGGAACCCCAAGAGACCAGGGGTAGCCAGAACAATCCTAAGGAGTAAGAACACTGCTATAGGTGTTACAATGCCCAACATCAAATTACACTGCAGAGCTATAGTGATAAAGACATCCTGGTACTGGCAGACAAGTAGACCAATGGGTCACAATACAGGACCCAGAAATAACATAGCGAGCAAAGCTACACCCAACTAACTGTTGACAAAGGAGTCAAAAAACCTACACTGGAAAAAAGAGCTTATTCAACAATGGTGCTGGTAAACCGGCATTTCTACCTGCAGAAGAATGGAATTAGATCCATATATTTCACCTTGTGCAAAAGTCCATTCAAAATGGAAAAGACCTTAATTTGAAACTGTAAATACAGAAACATAGAAAACATAAGAGGTACCCTCCCAAGATACTGGGGGTAGGCAAGAACACCAGCAGCACAGCAACTAGCCCCAGCAATCAACAGATGGAGCACGCCAAGATAAAAAGTTTCTGCAAAGCAAAGGAAACTATCAGCATACAGATAGCCCACAGGATGGGAGAAAATCTCTACCAGCTACACATCAGACAAGGGGTAAATAGCTAGAACTTACAAAGAGCTGCAGACACTAAACACCAAAGATATAAAACTGCCAATCAGCAAACAGGCAAATGAACTAAATAGACAGTTTTCAAAAACAAAGAAACACAAATGGCCAGTAACCATTTTTACAAGTACTCAATATCCCTAGCCATCAGGGACATGCAAGTTAAAACTACTTAAAGATGCTGCAGTCAGATGGCTTCCATCAACCAATCTGATAACAAATGTTGGAGAGAATGTGGAGAGAAAGGAGCCCATGTTAGTGGGGAATAAGAATTAGTATAACCACTGTGGAAATCAGTTTGGAGATTAAAAAAAAAAAATTGAACTAGAATTACAATATGTCCCGGCTACTTGACTCCTGGGCATCTACCCCAAGAACACTACACCCTACCACAGAGCTATTTGCCGCCCATGCTTATTGCTGCTTTATTTACTAAAGCAAAGGATTGATCAGCTTAGTTGTCCAACAATAGATGGATGAGTAGTGGAAATTTAGCACCTATGTAAATGGAATACTAGTTAGGGCTAAAGAAAAACACAATCACAAAATTTGTGTATAATGTATACTATTGAGAGAGATGACACAGTCTCAGAAAGAAAAAAAAACACAACACCTCATGTTCTCCCTCATTTTGTGGAATGTAGCCAGTACTGCCTATAGAGAGGTAAACAAATGTACCGATGAGCACAGTACATGTACAAAGAGAACAAGAAAGGCTAAATGTAAAGGGATGATCAAAGACTGAGCGTGGATATGGAAACCAGTGTGGAAAGGGACACAAAGTGAATTGTTTGGGTACGTGGTGGTTATTGGCAATTTTTTCAATACATAAAAGTTTGTAAAATTTAAAAAAAAAGTGTAAAACCCAAGCACACAATGGAACCAGATGACTAGATGGTGGGGAGTAGAGCTGGGGGGTTAATTCTGGAAGACATCCCCCCTCAACTCCCCCCCAGCTCCCCACCCCTGTGAGAGGCAGGGCAGCAGGGTAGGATGGGAATTCCTGCTCAGCTTCTTCAATTAGAAGCACTTGGCGGGGGACAGGTCCAGCGGCCAGTAACACTCACTCCCACAGGCTGCACGCTCTGACCAGCCTGTTGTAAGAAGCAGGAAGAGTGATTCCACCACAGGCCCTGAAGGGACTCTCCCAAGGTCACAGAGCTGATTAATAGTAGAGCTGTCAACGCCCACAGATTTTGGACTGATTCCCGTGAAATCCCTGAAAATTGGTTTTTCAAAGATAACAAGCTTTTGACAAATTCCCCAGAAAATAAGGGAACGCTTGGTCCAAATGCATCCATCCCTCATCTGGCTGCTGACCCTGAGGCTACTGGCAGCCATCACCCTGCAGTCAAGATATCGACTCTGAGACTTTACTATAGGGCTGGGGTGTCGGGGAGGTCGTGGCCTGGGTCACTGGCAAATTGCCTGGGTAGCATGTGTGTTCCATCCCTCCATCCCTAGCATTGGGAAAGGGAAGGTGATACCACTGTGGTCCAGGAAATCATGAGCAAAGGAGCCTCCAGACCTGCTCAGACTCACTCACGTCCTACCCTAGACTCTGCTTTTTGGGGCTGCCTCATCCTCCTGCTAGCCCAGGCTCTTCCCTTCTCTGCCCAACTTCACAAGACAGACAGCATCACCACTTCTGCCCACCCCAGGCCTTCTCCCTCTTCTAAGGTCGGTGGTACCTGGGATCCCTCTGGACTGTTTTGCTGGGCATATGGGTTGGACTATGTCTGGGGGTTGGGGGTGGTGTACTCTGTCCAGCCTTCATAAAGGGAGGGGAAACCTGATCAATGTTGGGATCAGATACTGACCTGTCAGAAGGGACAAGGACTCCTCAGATTTCCCCCGCTTGAAGGTCACCATCCAACTGGACTAGTCTCAACCATGGGGTGGGAGGCTGAGGCTGTCAGAAAGGCCCGAGCACCAGCCTCCCAAACTCCTCCTACAGAGTCTCATTCAGCCACCAGGGAAGCAAGCTGTCGATGGGTGGGTGAGTCCAGCCCTATGTGTGCCCTGAATACCAAGCATGTGTATGGGGACAGCCTCTGTGCTGCTCCATGGGAAACTGCTCCACAGGGCCAGTCTTAGCTTGGATTACATCAACAAGGATCTAGGAAAAGGTAGTTTTGGGTGAGAATCTTCGAAAATAAAACTGAGTTGGGGAGACCAGGAAGGTAGGCAGGCAAGCAAAGAAGCAACGAATGAGCTGGCCCACAATGGGCCGCAGGCCCTCCCTTAGAGTCCCTTTGAGCCCTAATAGAATAGGGCTCAAATATAGAATGCCACTCAGAGCTGCTGTATAAGGTCCCTTGTGTCCTGAGTTGAGGGAACACAGAGTGTTAACTTCTACAAATCTAGGCTTCACCTTGTTGGCTAGGCACTGTCTGCGGAAGAAGAAGGGCACAGCCGGGCTGCAGCCACAGAGAGCATGCGGGGGACATTAGACTCCTTGTCTTTCTATTTCTTTGTACACATGGATTTGGAAAACATCAAGAGGGCCTGGGATGATGGCTCAGCCATTCAGCTTCCATATGTATGTGAACACACACACACACACACACACACACACACACACGAATTAAAGGGGGGTGGGAAAGCAGGAAAAAGCAGGAAAAGTCAACTTTCTTCTTGCTGCCAGAGACAACCTGGGCTAAACTGTTTGACATCAAATAGACCTCCTTACTCAAGGTTTCGCCATCTTCAGTGCCATGTCCTCTTTGGGTGAAACTTTTCCATGGACAACCCCACTGTAAGCCATGCATACACTCTCAGGAGTGCAGACATTTTCCCACTGTAAGCTATGCATACACTCTCAGTAGTTCAGACATTGTCAACATTTACGATGGCGTCTCTCTACATCACCACTTATTTTGATTACATCTCGTTGTTGTTTTTGTCATCTTTAGGCTTAAACTATAGCCTAAGCTAGCCTGGAACTTTGTGGTAATCCCACTGCCTCCATCTCCTGAGTGCTGGAATTAACAGGTGTGGACTGCTACACCTGGGTCTGTTGTGTTGCTGATTTCTCATGGTGACTATGTTATAAATTAAACTCTGTCATGAGCTTGTCAGCCTGGGAAAGAATGCAGGACACACAGGGCCTGGTGTGGTCTGCAGATGTACGAATTCATCAATTCTGGGACACAGCACCCTATAAATAAGGGGGTTCCTAAATGGCCCGGTGACAGGATTTTCCATGATGTATGGTTTTGTGGTGCCTGTCACTCTGGGCTTTTTTGTGTCCCCTAATGACCGGATGACAGCTTTCCTGGAAGCCAGCACTAATAACAGGCCATATCAGTGTGAGAGGCCCCCCTAGCCCCCACCTCCATCCATTTCCAAGAGAGGCCTCGGGGAGGGGGTTGGGTCTTGAGGGCCTGCAGAGGTGGGACACCACTGGGCCACTCTGCCCCATGGCAGAAAGCAGATTCAGCACCTCACCCCACCCTCTTCTGTAGTTCTGGCTCTTTGTCAGCAGACAGCACAGCATTAAATCTCAGCTCTGGGGTCACTTCCATTTTCCTGCTCACTGAGCAGAACCAAACTTTTGCTTCTAAAGAAAAACCCATCATTCAGGGTTGTAAGTACAAAAGTGTCCTGCCCCACGACAGCCACAGACACGGCCAGAGCCATTGCCTAGTCAGTCTAACCAAGTGCTAGATGGAAAGACTGCCTCCAGACTTCTCTTACACGAAAGAAAAGCAAACATCCAGTTTTGTTTAAACCTATGTATTAGTGGTTTGGATCACCAGCAACCAGACTCAGTATCCACCGGCACTCTTCAAAACTCCCACCTTAGGATGTGTTTCCTGACTAGCTGATCCTGAACCCCACCAAGCTGCCTCCCCTGTGCCTGCGCTGAACCCCAACCCCCACCATGTGCTGTTCCTGCTGTCAGAATGCTGCATCTCCTTAGCAAACTCCAGCTTGTCCACCCAGGCCAGCTCTTGCAGATACAGCGGTCAGCCCTGTTATTTCACACTAGGGAGGATGAGATAGAAGGACTGCTCAGAGTTCTAGGGTAGCCTGGACAGCCTGGGATATAAGTTTCCATCCTGTCACAAAACAAAATGAAGATTCAGCCAGTCTCAGAAAAGCTGCCCGGGAGACAAAGGCTGTGATACATCTTCAGAGTTCCCATAGGCTCTGGGTCTTCAGGTACTCCCAGCTCCATTCCTATGGTTATCCAATGAGGAGATTTCTACGTGAGTCCTAATAGCAAGGACACACTGCCCAGCCCTCTCCAGGAGCCTGGCTGAAAGTAGAAAGTAAATGTTTATAGAAAGGATGAAGTATAAATGAAGACACACAAGGGGACCAGGAGTGTGGGTGGCCAAGGAGGGCTTCCAGAAGGAGGAGGGTGGCCTGAACATGGACCATGCCTAGCAATGAGCCAGGCTGCTAACTATGGCATAGAAAGCACACATGGCAGACCCTCAGGAGATCTTTGTGTGACTTAATGAAGCATATCCACAATGCCTTGGAGAACCTAAGAGTGGTCACAACCCCCAGTTACTATCAGTGATTGACAGGGCAGCTGCCTACAAGAGCCCCAAGCCCAGGGCAAGGAGCGGGGGATGGTGGCAAGCACTGTGGGCTGCTGAACACAGCTTAAAGGATTGCCATCTGGTTTAGGTCAAAGGTCTCCAGGGACTGTTTTGATTTATAGGCTGGGGCAGCCACCTAGGCGGCATGAGGGGCATGTGGAGAGAGCCTGTAAAAGGGGAGCGGGAGGGGGGAGAAGGGGTTGTAGGGTGGTGGGGGAGGGGAGACGTAAGCTCCAAGCTGAGCAGCCACCTGCTTCTGAGCTTCTGAGCCTGGCTTCTAGATGTTTTTCAATACAGAATATGGTAAAAAAAAAAAAAAAGGCATGGGATTAAAAAAGCAGAGAAGCATTTACTATGTGTCTGCTGTCTACCTGGGTGAGTACCAGTTTTGCCACTGGAAAGAAGCAAGCCACATGGGTTCTAAGTGGCGACACTTGTTTTTTTTCCTCGGAACGGCTCAGCTTCTCAGCCACAATTACTGGTCGCCATGGTTGAGTTCTACAGCTTGCACTAGCAGAGCTGTATGCCTGGCCCAGACTTCCTACCCAGCTGTAGACTTCCCTAAGCCTTGGCACCCATCAGAAAGGGACACTGGCTATGGCCAAGTCCCACAAGGAGACTGTCATCCCCCTTATGTCAACTGCAAATGCGTTCCAGCACCCAGAGAGTATGGACTGGGTCATGAAAGAGAATTTTAGACATTATGGTATCATCTCAGAGCCTCGAGGGAGGATGGTTTTGAACAGACGGAGAAACTGGGTGACATCCAGGCAGGGAGTAGAGAAACAGCAAGCATGGAGGCCAGACAGGAGGAGGTCTGAGAGGTCAAGCTCTTGTAATGGAAGAAGGAGCTAGCGAAGAGTACCCATCTCCCTAGGTCTTCTTGGAGAAAGAGGCAGAGCTTAGGCAGTGGCCTCGGCCCCTAGCTACAGCCTTCTAGCCATTAGCATGAACCCTGCTGGACATGTCCAGGAACCATGAGGACTGCCCCATGTCTTCTGGGACGGGAGAGTAGAAAGCCTGGAGATAGCAGAGGTCTTCATGGACCTCTAAGCCAGCCTTGGGAGGCCACGTACCTTTCAAGCACCATGGATATACAAAATAACGCAAATAATCCATTGTCCAGAGAGGTCCAGAGTCCCAAGTCTAGCTCTGGACACACAGACTGTTAAACCCAGCTTGAAAGGCAAATCTGGAGAAGTCCCGATTACCATTCTGAGGCCAAAGCAGGGAAGGATACTGTGGAAGACACAGGGTGAGGCAGACTCATGCCCAAAGCAGAGGATCAGATAGGCCAGGATCCAAATGTCACTTCTGATCAAAACTGAGCTAGCATCTCATACCCTGTGTTCTTGCCCATGGAATGGCATATTAACATGCTGAACCTGGAGTCACAAGGATACTGGTGGTCACTGACTGGTGACTCTAACTTACCTATATCATAAGTTTCCCTGGCAAGAGTCAAATTCTCTCTCTTTTGCCTATCTATGGTAGGGACTTCAGGAAAACCAGCTTTAGACCTGAGCAATAAACTCAGCCCAGGGCTGAGGTGTAGCCAGCACTTCAACAAATCAAGAAGAAAGGCCACCTTCAGCAAGGCCTGTCTCAGCCTTGGGAGGGCAACAGTGAAACCTGATTCCAGACTGCTTTTCACCAAGACATCCCAGGGGGAAATGCTGGCGAGGCCCAGCCCTGGCCTCTGGCCTCTGACCTCGATTTGTTTATACATGGAAGGGTTGGGGGGAATCAGAGCTGAGGTGAGCTAGGGGTTCAGAAAATGACATCCAGACCCGGCCAGATGCTCAAATGTGTCGCAGACAAGGAAAGTGTTCAGCAAGTCTCAAGCATGAATCCGAGGCTGAAAGGCCACAGGGTCAGAGGGAGAGAAGAAAGGCGGGAGTCACCTCCCGGAGCAGCAGCCAGCAGTGCCATCTGTTATGGAGGGACTGCATAGGCTGTGGGAGGCTGGGTGTTCAGGGCTGTGGGGACAGGGGAGGAATGTACTGTCTCCTTCTCCAAATACTCTTTGGTTCTACTGAAAAGTCAGGACAGATACCTTAAAGTCACAGAGAGTGTGTATCTGTGTGTGTGTGTGTGTGTGTGTGTGTGTGTGTGTGTTTGCGCACGTGCGCGCACACACTCCTTCGCATGAATGTATGATCATAGAATGAAGTATGGTACTGTGCATGTGGCCTACCCATGTACACAGGACTCTTGGGACTTGTTCTACTTTATCCCCAGAACCCATCATGCCTCTCTTCATGTCTTGCCTACCAAGAGGTTCACTGAGCTTATGGATTTGAGGAAATTACAGAGCTAGGTGCTGACGAACTCAGCCTGGCTTCTGAGCAGTGGCAGGGACATTGCAGCTGGGGCCTCTGTACTCCAGGCTGCCTTGGAATTCCTGGCATTCCTCCTGTCAGCCTCCTCCCCACCTAGTGTGCTCTCTAAGGTTTCCTGTCCTGACAGAACAAGCTTCTTACTCCCAGCCTCCCTGACTGGCTCCTGAGCCCTGAACGAACTCATGAGTTCTCCTGAAGTCCACACTATGCCTAGTTGTCCCAAGGGGAACCATATCCTTGCTCTGTTCATGAGTCCTGTTGTCCCCAGAGTCTTGAAAGCCACAACTCCTAGGTGACAGGAATGGGCCAATTCTTCATTGTCCAATATGGTGGCTACTATCTATGCATGCTGGAGGACATCCGAATGTGAGCAGGATAGTCCAGGAACTGAAGATTTGCTTTATTTCACTGTAGAAGTCACTTGTGGCCACCTTGTCACAGCATGGACATGAAAACTATTTATTAAACAAGTCAGACGGTACAGACAATCAACAGCAGAGATAACAGAATGGTAGAGACCCTTGAGATGATCTTGACCAAACATCTTTCCCGTGATGGGGAAAAGGCACACACAGAGACCATTTGCCCTAGCTGGAACCAATTGTCCTGTCTCCTGAATCCCAATCCAGGATGCTTCCCCAGGACCTCTCTCACTTCTCTTCACATCCAGCACAGACTCAGGGGATGTCAAGTTAGTTCACCTCAAGAGCACATTTTAACTTCCTTTCACACATCTGAACAATCCATTTTGGCTCGTTATTTTCAGCAGTCATGGAAGGTTGCCTGTGTCAGCCAAAAAGGAAATAGAAGCTGTCAATCCACCATACTACTCTGAGTAGTTTGAGGTGAAAGACACTCAGATTATCCGTGGGACTCTCTCATCATGGGAGACACAAAGTATAGGTAGAACATACCTAACAGAGCTTTGAACTTGCACTGCCTCCCCGTTACTCTCCAAGAATATAAAGAATATAGAGGTGTCTGTGGGCTGGACCTCCAGATGGTTCCAAGCAAGCCTAATGAACTCTGTTCAAACCAAACTGAACCCTGAATCAGGCTCGGGGCAGAAACAAGATGAGAGAACAATCAGCAGGGTTTCAGCTCTGCTCTGCGGCTCACTATGACCCTGATGGGTCTCTCAGCCACTGATTTCTCAACCAATTTGTGGGTAGAACAGAAAATAATAAGGATTCTGACCAAGGTGCCTCTTCTACAGCGCTACCACAGGCCATTCTGTAGAACCAGGAGGCCAGTGTCAGTGGAAGAGAGAAGGGCGGCCCTGCTCTCAAATGAGGTTCAGAATACCCTTTCTTCAAACAGCAGACTGGAAGTAGCCTGACAGGCAGTGTTGACCCTGAGTCTCATGTTGTGCCTCCACAGTGTGTCCAGTGCTGTTGGTAAGAGGCTCGTCCCCACTGAGCTGCTCTCCCTACAACCTTCACCGGCCTCCAAACCATCATCTCTCTGTCCCTCTCCCCAAGAAGTTCCCAGATAACAACTGCCAGTCACCCCTTCTCACTCTATTCTCTTAATCATACTTATCAATATCCACATTGATCATAAACATGCATTTATTTATTTATTTATTTATTTATTTATTTAAGTGCTGGTCAGTCAATTTCTTGCTCAAACTGTCATCAAGTGCTGAACATACGACAGATAGTGGAGAAAAGAGTCATGGAGTGGTCCGCTGATAAAAATGACAGGGACAAACCCCATCCTAATCTTGAGGGCAGGCTGGACAGCAGTGAAAACCAGGTCTCCAGAGCTCACTGCAGTAGCCTGGCTCTGGCTTGTGTCAGTATAAACACCAGCACAGACTACAGGGCAGCAATGACTGCCCAGATCATGTCTTTGCACACATAGCAAGTAAGCAGCCGGGGGGTGGGGTGAGGTGGGGGGGTAGAGGGGTGGGAGGTGGGCAGTGCACAACTAATGTAAATGTAGAATTCTTCACTAACTGGTAACCTTTCCAGCTTCTTCCCCAGAAGCATCAGTGAGGAGTGTGTGCGTTCCTGCTTCCTGAAGGTGCTGTGGAAAAAGAGCATCTTCCCACAATCTGGTCATGGCTGCTTTTCATACCACTGTCCCAACTCTCAACTAGGTAGCCAGCCATTCATGCGATTAGCATTTACTAAGACCCCACCAAGGGCCAGAAGCTGGGGTACAGGGCAACGGGATGGCCAGGAGATACAGAGACCTGAGGGCTTGAGAATATCCCCACTGACCTTCAGGGTACAGAAGGACACACGCAAGAATGGGACTGTTTCTGGGAACCTGGCTTTGGAAAGGGCTTCTAAACACTGCCCATCAACCTAGAGGCCTTGAGGATGTCCTAAGGAGACATGGGTGGAGTATGGACACCTTTCCAAACAGTGGTACCCAACACTTCACTTAGGATGCACTTCTCCCTTTGGCAAGGAAAGCAGGTGAACTCTGCTAAGCATATCTTTGGTCTCAGAGCCAAGGAGAAACCTTTGGAAGCTAGACCTTCACTTCTGCCTTGGACAACATTCCCCAATCTGCTTCTAGAAACTCAGGATACCACTCCTTGCTCAGCTTTGTCCACACTCTACCCAGCAGGGCATCGCAGATGACTAGCTTCTAGCTAGTGCTTGGCTTCTGACACAAACTGACTGGGAAGCTTGGAACGGTCATTAGGGATTCCCAATTTAGCAGGTGATATATCGTACAGGATTTCAACTGCTCCAAGAGAAGTGGGTGCCAATTGAGCAAACTGAGGATGCCCACGTACTTCCACAGGTGACAGGCCAGCTGAGAGACCCTCCCAGAGGGAGACAATCAGAGGACAGCCAGGACCAAGAACTTAAGATCAAGGATGTCACCTTGGACACATTAAAGCTCTCAGTATACAAAGGAAGGGGCAGAGTAATGAGCAGCCAAGTGGCACCTGAAATGGTGAGAAAAGACACTGGCAGTGGTTTGGGGGATAATTTGAGGCCAGTGTGTAGAGGCACAGATAGGATGGCAGAGCCCCTTCCAACCCTGTGCCCACCATCACCGCCTGTAATTCTAATGTGATCTCACACTCACATCCCTCCTATGGGAACTGGGCTCTTCTGGGTTCTAGATTTCCAAAGAAGCCTTAACATAAGCATCCCATCTGACTCTTAGCACATGGGCTAAGTTTTGATTCTAGCCTTTCACTTCTGGAGACAGCCACCCACACAGCCCTGCTAGCAAGGCCCCAGCCTCAGGCAGAGGACTACCATCTACCTCACCAAACACCAGAAGCAAATCTGCTTCTGCCCTGGGGTACCCCGCTGAAAAAACGGGGGCAGGGCATCAACAGAGGGCAAGATGGAAACTCAGTCTGGGTCCAAATGGAGATACTCGAAAGCACGAACTGGGTGCTGGAGAGGTGGCTTGGAGGTTAGAAGCATTTGTTACTTTTGCAGAGGTCCCAGTACCCACATGGTGGCTCACAACCCTCTGTAAATCCAGTTCCAGGGGATCAGATGTACTCTTCTTAACTCTGTAGCACCAGACATGCAAATAATGCATCTGCATACATGCAGGCAAAACATGCACATAAAAATAATCTTTTTTTTTTTTAAAGCATGTCCTAAAAGGACTCTGAAACTGGGACAAAGGTAAGTCTTTGCTAGTACCTCTGTCCCCTACTGTAACCCAGTGGAGTTCTAGGCTCGGTTAGTGGAAGACAGGATCATGTGCTAGCCAGGTATGGTCTCAGGGGCCCGTGATGGGGCAGCCCTTGCCTGTCAGGGCTCCCAGCAGGCAGGTCACGAAGCAGGTCTCACAGTTCTATTTATAGAAGATGGCCTATGAACAGGATGGACTGGGAAAGCCAGAGAGGCAGTATTTTCCAAGCTCACACTGCCTTGGCTTAATTTCATCCTAGGCAAATAAATCATTAAGGAGGCCCCGAGTCCCGGAAGATCTGACGAAGAAGGCCATTACATGGCACAGCCTTCCCTTGAATTATGGAAGGCCTCAGACAGCAGCCTTATTAGTGTCTGGGCCAGACTGTAACTCACGCTAACCACCCCCTTGCCTTAACCAAAGGACAAGACAGAATGAATCAGCTGGCTCCCTGATGGAAGGCAGATAAATGCTGCCGCCAGTCTTGCAGGCTGCAGCTCTCCCCACTTACTGAAACGGCCCCTGTAAATATGCTTGCTCATTCATTGCTTTCTGTGCACCTCCTACTCAGAATGGTCACCAGTGCCATGGGATGAGAACCGGTGCAGTGGGCTGGCCTGGGATTAAGAGTACACAGAAGCTATGGCAGTGCAGGTTACTAATGGCATCTTCAGCATTATCATAAAGTATATTATAGCAACAACCTAGTTGTCACCACAGAAAACTGGACATGACCCTCAGTGATCTAGTTTGTGAATTACCAGGTAAGTACTAGACAGCCTCTATGAGCTGGCTTTTCATCCTCCCGAGTCCCCAACATCCCATGCGCAAAATACATTCCTGAATGGGAAAGGGGCTTTCTGGAGATTCAGTGAGCCACCAAGCAGAAGGCCCTGAGCAGCGATGGACGTGTCGGAAAGCCGAGCAGCTTCATCTGTAACCCTTTCCCGGTCACCTAACAGCAAACCTCTGACATAATCATGTGGATTTTCCATGTGGCGGATGGGGAAGGGAACCCGAGATGGAGATGAGCTGGAGAGAAGAGGAGAGGCTGAGAGCCTACAGGGACACGGAACAAGGTCAAGGACCTGCCCTGGCATCAGCTGGCAGGAGAGACAATGGGTACAGGCAGACTGGGCAGCAACAGGCTTTACTGTCATGAGCAAGCATGCCATTTCTGACACCAAACATGAAGAACTGTAGACCAGCCTAGTTGCAGGGTCACCTGGCAAGGAAGGGGGAGGTAGGAGTGAGAGTTTCTGGGCCACAGTAGGACAGTGAGGACTCTTGCTCTTTTCCATACCTTCAACCATTGGCTTCAGCCCAGAGTTTGTCAGAAATGCAGAAACTTGGGCTTCCACATATGGGGTCACACATAATCTGTACTGTGGAAGGACCCCCCCAGGACAAATGCCATCCCTACAATCTCTCCCCTGGTGAGGGTTCTGAGAAACACAGCAGTCAGAAAAGCTATACCTATGTGGCCCACACAGTACACAGTAGGGTTCTTTCCCCTACTGATTGGACATTGGTTCTAATATCCAAGTATCTGGTTTCAGCATCTGCTGAGGTTCTGGGCAGCGTCTCTGACTGAAGAGTCACGGGGAATCCAGCAAGGATCTCTCCGTGTGTATTTGTGGTCAGAAGAGCAGGAAGGGAGAGATTCGGGTTGAATCCCTGTGCTAAAGGCCCCCAAAGCCTTCCTGGTCCTTCTAGTCCTCACCGACCTTGGCATTCCAACCTCCCATATCCATACCCTGCATGGTACACCGGCTTGCCAGTACAGAGCCATGAACCACACTGCTGATTCAGTCTCTTATTTCTTGCCAGGAACATCTTCAAAGGCTTTGGAGCCTGGGTTTTGACTGTGGTTCTGCTGCTCACTGGAAAGTGACCTTGGCAAGTCTTCCTATTCTCTGGATCATTCCATACCGCCTGTACAATGTGGCTATCAATTTTGGCTACAAGATCCCATGTTTTCTCACCCCACTGCTTGGAGACACTATGCCTCCTCCCTTTCCCCCACCAATGTCCAACAGTATCTGGATTGTCCACCTATCATCTCCTCCTGATAGGGACACACATGGGCCAGAGCAGGAGTGGTGCCACTTGTCTGTATGTCCTTGGTACTTGTTCACCAGGCAAGTCACCACTATGAGGTATACCTGCCAGAGAAACACTCGAACAAGACAGAGAAACCTTTGAAACAGCTCCTGGAGAAGGTCGAACACATCCAACTCATCTATGATAAAATCATAATGGCCTCTGAACCGCTGGTACAATTTCTACCATATACCCTAAAACCTCCAAATGCCAGCATAGTCCCTCGTGTGAAATCCTTCTGATTTCAGTGTGGGCCAAACTTTACCAACAACAATCATCCACAGCGATCTTCCAACCCACGGAATACTAATAGGTCAAATTCGCAGTTTTGTGTCTACTATTTTGTGAGTCCCTACTGTGTACCCTGAACTAGATAGGTCACTTTTGATACATCATTGATGGCTCCAACACCTCATGGCAGAATAAATTTCTCTTTCTCAGATGAACAAACTGAGCTCAGAGTTAGTTAAAATGCTTCCTCAGGTGACAGCTAGGTAGAGAGACCCAGACCCCAGGGCGTCAGGGCATCCTGAGGTCAGATCTACCTCCAGACCAAACTACCTCAGAGTGACATTTAGAGAGACAGCAGACCCTCCCACACCCGATTTCAGATACTGGCATCGACATGTCAAAGTCCTTGGTGAAGGCATGGCTGTGTGGGACTGCTCATGACAATTAAACGTGGAAATTCCCTCAAAACAGGGCTGTGGCAGCTGAGTAAGGCTCTTTCTCAGTGGAAAAATCTGTTCCTTTTATACAGAATAAAAGGTAGGGGTTCAGTGTCTGAATGGCAGGGTCCTGAATGGAACTCCCTGGCCTATCACACAGCTTCCAGCTGGTCTGAATGTGGGGACAGATGTGCTAGGCAAAGCACACAATGAGAAGCGGGGACGGGTCATGCACAGGTCACACTGCAAGAGGCAGGCAGTGATCACAGGCAGCTCCTTTGACTCTGGCCAACAGTGACGTTCACAGTCCCTGCTACGAAAGAAAAAAGAAAAACTATCAGGCAGTGAGAGGCCAAAGCCTTCATGTGTGTTTATGTGCACCTACTACATAGCCTGTGCATGAGTGCTACGAGAGAGGTAACTATGAAGACTAAGATGCAGTTCCACTATGAAGCACCTACTGTGCACTTTTCCACAGGGTGTTATTAGGAGGGGCAGAAAGGAAGGCCAGATTAGACGGAGTCTCCATTTCAGAGTTGGCTCGTTCAGCAGCAGCTGCAGCAGCACTACCACAAAACATGCAAATCATGGCCTACTCTGCGCAGGCAAGGATGCCAGGTTCTTATGGTGCCAATGTACATCCTACGTCCGGACCGGCTGGACTGGACAGCTGCAGTTATCTCAGTGCAATAAGATGTCCACAGCCTTCTCGGCTTTACAGCCACAGAACTCTACTGTACTGTCAACTCAAAACCAAGTCACCCACAGTGTTCACTGGGTGCCTGAGATGAGCTCAGTGGCATGATGGGAAATGAGAAAGTGTGGTGGCAGCTCCCATGGGGACACTGCAGTGGGCCACCCATATGCCGGGCCAGGCTTCACGTTTGTATCACTAATACAGCCCTTGGCATGGTTTTCTAACCCACAGCACAGATGGCAAAACCGAGGCTTTGAGAACCTTAAACAGTGGGAAGTGGGGGAATAAGTGAAATTTGAATGAAGATTAAAAGTTTATTCTTACAGGAAACTGCCCTGCTGTACAAAAATAGGGATCTGAATAATTAAATTATGAGACAACCATACTATGAAAATACATGCAACTGTTAATAAGAAATGAGCCCACTCTACCGTAACTGATACTTAAACAATTGCCAAGATCCATTAAGGTGGGGGAGGGAACCATGAAACAGAGCTCTGCTTACAGTGTGATCTAAAAATTCCCTGTCATAAATATTTCTGGAAGGATACACCAGAAACTGCTGATGGTGGCTGGTGGCAAGGATGAGAGGGGGCTGGGGACTAGAGAAGGCAGTGGGGGTGCTTCGATGAACTACTGTGTGAACTGTTAACAGTGGTTAACCAACCTCTAGCTTTACCTACTAAAAGGAACCACGCATGCATTAATTCCTGACTTTTTCCACTTGTCACAAAGGTCTCCTTAGTCATCATCCCTGCCTGAATACTTCTCCATTACTTGATTGAGCCAAGAGAGCAAACCCACTGAGTGGAGTCTGGGGTCCTCGCTGACAGGTGCAGAGACAGGGTCTTCTCTGGTTGGCAATGAGCTGGGATGACCAACTGATAGAGAACAGACACGGACCTTGTCGGAGGAGCCACATCCAGTCATTAAGGAAGTTGGGAGGACCTCACTGCCCACACAAGACTCGTGAGTGTTGAGCAAGAAGGCGGTAGGCTCGGCACAGAGCAGGAACACAATCTGACAAGGGGAGGGTGTCCTTGCAGTCATCCTGTAGAAAACCTCTCTGGCCCCCATCAATACCAGAAGCTCTGGCCAGCTGCCAGCCTCCTCTGCTGCACTGTTGCACCAATAAATACTTGTTGGCAGATCGATTAAACCATCTAGGAATGGCGTCTGGAAATATAGCTCCTTCTGCTTGGCACAGGTGGATGAGGCCTCGCAGCCAGCTGGTCCCAGGATACCGTACCTGAGCTCTTACTCCCCAGCCAAAGTCAGTCCTGAGCACCAAGGGGCCCTCTGTGCAGAACACCCTCGAACCAGCACAAACCAACCCCCCAAGTAAAACGTTCTTCTCTTAGCAATCAGTCACCAGCGTGTGGAAAGAGAAGCCTTCATACTAGAGAGCAATTCCAGACAGTAGCCGGAGCACACCACCAGGCCAGTCTACCCGAAAGGTCAACGTCAGAATAGCTGGGGTACCTTCCGTGACACTACCTGCTCAGTGTTGGAGCACCTGATTCCAGCAGCAGCAGAGCCATCGTCTGTATCCAACCTAGCTTTTCGGAGCACTCTGAAGAGTTCTTTGAGGGTTGGGAAGGAAGCAATCGAAGGAGAGAAAGCACCATGCAGGACGGCAGGATCTCAGCTAAGTTCACCAGAGTGGCCATACAGTCAGGGGGAGCCGACTCTCCTGAGCTGTCTCCCCCTGCCTTGTCTGCTAGGGTCCCCACAAGCATCTCACACAACTTGCTTCAGCCTGCATCCAGGTTCCTCAGCTATGAACTATGTGATTTTGAGCAACATGCTGTTGCTCTCTGCCTAAAGAGAATTTTGGTGATTAATTTCATAAGGGGTTTAGAAAAGAGCCCAGAAGAATGAGGTATTTCTAGCTATGATGATGATGATGATGATGAATATACTTAAATACAAATATATATGTAAATTAAATATATATATATATATATATATATATATATATATATATATATATAATAGCTAGTATTATTATTGCTATTATTAGGCTGGCTCTAGACAACTGAGACAGCCTGGTCATGTGCCTGGCTTTGGCTGTATTTATCTCATCAGCTACAGCCCTTAGGCATCCTGTAGGTCTTTGCAGTAAATTCCCACATGCTAGGCTGTATATTCCATGGTGTAACAAGAGAACAATTCTATTCATAAGGGGTACCAGAGCATCATGCATTTGTGGGAGGAAATTGCATGGCCAGGACGCTCTTCATATCAGGACACACATCAAACATGTGCTTCAGAGTTCAGTGCGGTAAGACCTTTTAAGGCTTGCTTTTACAGTCATAAAGAATCATAAATTGAAAAACAGTTATCTATTAACAACTTCCATTGCATGAGAGGAAAATGCTTTACAAAGACCACTCTTTGTTCTAGCCGTGACCCTTATGACCCTCAGCTCAGCTGGTTAATTACAGCAATGGGCTTTAACTACTGGGTGTCTGCTCAATACTGGTGTACCTGATTACCCCAAGCTGAAGAGGGTACACCAAGGCTTTGAGGAAGGAGGTCTTTCAGGGAGGTAATCCCAAGGGCCAGGTTTTTTTTATTCCCAATGATGATTTCTGTCCAATCATCCAACCCTAGTCAGGTTACCATGTCCACAGTCAACAAAGGTTGAGAATTCTTTTAACCCACAGATCTTCACCTTGGGCTTCCTATTCTACCCAGGGACTCTCTGGAGCCAAGCTATTTCCCTCCCTGGGATCCACAGTGGAATTTGTCCCAGGTCACCCTCTACATATACAGTCCTTTTCCAATTACCACCCAGCCCCGAGGCATCACCGTATGGCACTATGTCCTGCCTCTGTGTCCTGTATGGTTATGTCCTACCACAGTCAGAGATGATCCCAAGATAAGCTACCCCTCTGGGCCATCATACTTCTGCCTACCCTAGATGATGCCACTTTTGTCTGGAGAATAGGCTAGCACTGGATCAGACAAACTGACCCTGTGGTCAAATAGGAGGTGCCACAGGCTTGTATCATGACATTTTACCCCACCATCCGTCACGACTCCCGCTCTCCTCCACCTCCTGAATCCTGCTCCAGATTCTGCCAACCCCAGTCATTCCACTGGGGAGGAAGGTGAAACCATCAGAAGGACCCACCCACAAGGTCAAACACAGCTACCTTTCCCACCCAGCCTCCTTCGGCAGGGCAAGAGATCCCTGATTCTTAACAGCCATGGGGACAGCATGATGGGGGGCCTTTGTTTTGCTGTTTGAAGATCAAGCAGTTAGATTGGAGCAGATCAATAACCAAAAGGAAGTATTCTTTCTTTAGGCTTCTGCATCTCCCCAGATGTCAATGTCAGACAGTTAGTCCGGGCTACCACGTTGATGTTAACATTCAAACTAAGAAAGGGAGCTGCCGTCCCACTTTACAGATGTGGTGTGGATCTTAGGGCATTAGTGTGACTCTGGAGACACAGATCTGCTGTGCTGGGGATGTACAGAGGTACGGGACACACACTCCCCAGCTTTGGTGCAAGCCTAGATGAATTCCAACAGTAGACTTCCCGGCTGGACCGGAGTGCTCACTGATGCCTTTCTTTGTTTGCTCATCCTGAGGGTTTGCCTCACCATGTCTAAGAGGATTCCAGACGTTTCCCACAAGGCACCATGATGACGAAGTCACCCTGCTCAGGGCCGAGTCATCTGCTCCAGGGTTTTAGAGTTAAACAGAAATGGAGCACCCTTCCACCATTCATCTGAGTCAACCAACCACAGAAACAAATACTGGTAAAAATACCACCAAGTATACCCCTGTTGGGAGCTCCAGCCATTTTTGTGTTTGCCTGCCACCCTTGAAAACCATCAGGCCACATTTTACTCAGGCAAACACAAATTTTACACAAGTCAAACCTTGCCTGCAGTTCTTTTTTCTGGAGTGTTACTCTTGGGCTCTCAACTGAAGAGAACATGGGAAAATGCTTGGTCTCAGAGGCAAGCAAACCTGGGGGTGGGAGGGGGCTGCTTATGGTTCTGAAGCTCTATGCTTCGGGTTTTTTGTTTGTTTGTTTCTGTGTTCTCTCTCAAAAGAGAAAGGGGTCTGGAATCAGCCATACTGGCTGGCAATTATATCTCATTTAAAATGAACCCTGGAATTGGGACTGTAAACTCTCTGTAGGTTTTGGAAGGTGTGTGGGAGGAACTCTGAAGATGGTGGCTGGTGGACAGGGACAGTAGTGACTTTTTTCACTGCTGTGACCAAACACCTGGTCACTCAAAAGGAATGTAATGGTTGGCTTAGGTTTGAGAAGGGATAGAAGGGATATTGTCCCCATGACAAGGAAAGTATAATTAACAGCAGAAGTGGGAAGCAGCTGATCACATGATGTCTACAGTCAGAAAGCAGAGAAATAATTGACATAAAGAGAAGCCAGGCTATCTAAAACTCAGGACCCATCCAGCCCATAATCCACTTCCCCCTACAAGGCTCTGCTTCCTGAAGGTTCTCTAACCTCCCATATCAGCACCAGCAGCTGGGGACTGAGTGTTCAAACATATGAGCCCATGGTGGATGTTTCCCGTTCAAACCACAATAGGTGGTATGTGTACATGAGCAAGCAGAACATAGCGTTGGAATTCAAGTTCAGCCATGGGGCCATGCATGCCTTTCCTGAAGGCTAGGGTTGCTCCTCCAGTAACAGTTTGTTACTGTGACTTTTAAACTGCCTCAGAGGTTATGCATTTTGAATAAAGGACTTCATGTTGCTGAGGAAACCCAACAGCCCACTGAGGAGTTTGACTTCAACTACAGTCTTTAGCAGCTCCAGGGACAGTTCACACAGTCTAGATTTCTGGTTCTCTGGAAAAATGGCAAAACTCCATCGCCCAGGGCTTCATTTCCATGTGGCTACAGTCAGCTAGAGGTGAGAAAGGAGATAATTTGCCTCCTTTGACAGCTTCCGGAAGGAGTTGGGATTTGGGTGTTCAGACCTGCATACAGTAGGTGGCAATAAATGATAGTTGCTAACACTACTTACTTCCTGTTAGATAGCTGGTCTCCCACCCAGGGCGGGGCACGGTGACACTATCCAGCTGTGACCAGGTTGGGTCCTTTCATAAATCTCTTCAGCACTCCCAGCCATTATCGAGTGCACTTACTATTCTAAGCACACATATTATCTTACATAACCCTCCTGAGTGCCCTGAGTTAGATTATCACCACCACGCCACTTGTAGATGGGAGAATTGAGGCACAGCCCCCAAACTTCAAGCCTTCAAAGACGTCAGAATTTAAAACCACGCCCGGACCCCTGCTGTAAACTTCAGGATTCCCCAACTGTTAACTGTTTTACCTTCTCTGTTTCCCCTCTTCCCAACTCTCCCCAGACAGGAAGCCTTTGCACCCCTTGCCATCTAGGCTAGGACACTTACGGTCAAGGCCATTGATGTAGCGCATGGTGACTTCGCAGTGACCCCACACGGCACTCACCACCGGGTATAGTTTCTTGCCCTTGAGGCCACGGAAGGCCACGCCCAGGTACTGGCCGTCCACGATGAAGCTGAGCGTGCCCTCGTCCATGTCCAGTATGACCAACAAGGAATCTGGCAGAGCAAAGGCCTCATCTGGCCCCAGGAAGGCAGGGTATGCCACCCCAGGCCGGTTCTTGCCGTCGTGGTAGAGGCGGCTGCGACCCAGGTCCCAGCCCCACGACTCGGAGTCACTGCCCACCAGTGCGGTGTAACCCACAGAGTGTAAAGGGGCGCGGGCCGTGGCCACGCCCACCACAGCGTGGGTGCCTCGCTGCCTAGCGGGCCAATGGATCTGCCATGCGTGCAGACCCCGGGCATGGCCCACCTTGCCACGGATGCCATCTGTGCTCTGGGCTACCGGGTGCCGGTGAAAGGTGAGGCGGTCGTCATCCTTGACGAAGACATTGAGAGAGCGATCCTCAGGGTTCCACGCGTGTCTCAGCTGTACAGCCAACCCTGCTGCAGGCATGTCCAGCAGCTGGTCTAACCGTGCCGGCCGCCCAGGCTCTAAGCCTCGGAGCTCCCGCTTGGCTGGTCGAAGCGCTGGCTCTCGAACCTCCACAGACTTGAGGCTCCCAGAGAGCTTCTGACCCATGGTTCACTATGGGGTGGGGACCACTGCTGACCACTGCTACCTCGCAGAAGCCTCCACTCCTAGTATCCAGGGATGCACCCTGGAGCTGGGAACCAGGCTTCCCGATGGTTGGCTTCCACAGCCTCTGCTGGGCTGTGGCAGAGGCCCAAGCTCCTAGAAGGAAGCAAAGGGCACAGGTTATGATAGAAGGCTCAGCAGGTCATCCTTTCATTTATGCCCAGGCCTTGGTAGGGTCCTTTTGCAAGTATGATAATTAATATGCATAATAATTAATGATACTTCAGATCTCACACTATTCACGTATATGAGATATGGCAGACACTGTCCTCAGTGATTAAGGTTTCCTCGTCCACCTAAATCTTACAGAGGCTAGTGATTAGCTAGTCTCACAGGTAATAAGTGACTGAGCCACAGTCAAACCAAGGTCTTCCGCTCTCAGTCTGTTCTCAGAACCAGAGTAACCCCTGGA
This sequence comes from Grammomys surdaster, assembly GCF_004785775.1. NCBI lineage: Eukaryota > Metazoa > Chordata > Mammalia > Rodentia > Muridae > Grammomys > Grammomys surdaster. The sequence goes on from NW_021621048.1 coordinate 7,044,628, forward strand.
AATCACTGTTAGAAAAAGAACTGACCTCCCAGTAGTAGTGCTGAGGTATCATGCCATACACATTAGGGCGTGGCTCATGGGTCTGGAGCTCCAGTTGTCTTGAGATTAAAACAAACAAAAAAATCTTAAAATGTAACCAGATTTGGGAAACAAGACACAGAGCAAGTATCCATCAGGGTCACCCAGGGACAAAGATGCCAACATCCTTTCCCGTGTTGCTGCCACGAGAAAATAAATGGCAAAGAAAGAGGAAACAAGAACTGGCTATTCCAAACTGTGGAGCCAGGCAGCACTGTTCCAAATCCCTCCCTCGTTACTTTAAGCCTCCCTTGGACTTTACTTTTCTCCTCTATAAGATGGGATTAAATAGCTCCCTTGGGGTAGTATGAGAAACGAAAAGATGTTATGATAAAAACTCAGATCTAGGATGCTGGAGGCAGGTGTCCTCTTGGCTCTGTTCTCCAGGCATCCCACAGGGAGTTATTTCCCTTGGCTACACCAGTGTTTTCCCTAGGTATATAAACATCATCGATAACATTTATCCCAGTGAGCATCCCTTAATGCAGAATGACGGTTTTCCATGAGGAGGAGGAACTGGCCAATGGAAGGTCTGCTAGGCTCCAGGGAGCTTGGGGTGCTTAGATGGCCCTCAGTATGGGGAGAGAAAGGTGGAGCTTTGCCTTGATTACCAGTGCTTGGCAGAGAACAGGTGTGTGCCTTCCTCTTCCCTAGCCTGAGAGCTGCCTGGCTCAGAACAATTTCCCCGAGACAAATGAGGAGACAGGATGCTGTCATGCTTTGTCTTGTCAATCCATGACTTCCTGTTGGTGATGGCTAATCTTGTCAGCTTAAGGAGCACCTATGAGACCAATACAGCTCACCTCTAGGTCTATCTGCCAGGACAGATAGGGAGAAACCTCCCTACTGTAGTGTGATGGTTTGTATGTGCTCAGCCCAGGAAGTGGCACTTTTAGAAGGTGTAGCCCTGTTGGAGTAGGTGTGGCCTTGTTGGAGTAGGTGTGTCACTGTGGGTGTGGACTTTAAGACCCATCCTAGCTAGCAGCCTTCAGATGAAGATGTACAACTCTCAGCTCCTCCTGCACCATGCCTGCCTGGATGCGGCCATGTTCGCACCTTGATGTTAATGGACCTGAACCTCTGAACCTTTAAGCCAGCCCCAGTTGAATGTTGTTCTTATGAGAGTAGATGATCATGGTCTGTTCACAGCAGTAAATCCCTAACTAAGACATGTAGTCATGTTCTCTTCCCCCCAGATCTTCCTGGAACCATCACCATGATGGAAGCTGCTACGCTGGGCCATGCTCTCTTTGTCATGATGATCCGAAATCTCTGCAATTGCAAGGAAAATAACTCCTTTTTTGTTCAGGTCATTTTGCCAGGCAATTTGTCACAGCACAAAAGGCACAAACACAGGAACTGATACTGGGAGGCAGCTGGTGCCATAACTAAACCTGAGCACACGGTACAGAAGCCCATGGAACTAATTTGTAGGAAGAATTCAGAAAAGCTTGGAGAAGCCAGCTAGAGAACTTCTAGAACACTGTAAGCACCGCTTAATGGGTGATTCTGAGGAGAGCATGGGAGACTAGGATACTCACAGGAGTGCCAACAAACAGTCCAGGCAGAAGCAATGTCTCATGGGAACTGAACCAAGGCTATTCGTGTTAATCTCTGGAAAAGAAGCTGTACACACTTTGTATGTGTTCTGAGACTTCACAGAGGTTGAATTTAAAGATGAAGAAAAAATTCATTTGAGGGAGGGCTTCTCAGGGCAGCCCAGGGTTCAGGCTGTGACTAACTTTGGATCTTTCAGCCGTATTTACAGTGAGTTCTGAGGGTAAAATACACAGTGGGATGATTCAAACACTGAGTTTGTCCATAAAAGAAACTTCCAGTGGCCACCTCCTGTAGCCAGGCAGGGCACCCAGTGGAAGGATAAGGATATCAATCCACCCATAAAACTTCTGACCCAAAATTTGTTCTAAAAGAAATTCAGGGACAAAGATGAGCAGAGACTAAAGAAATGGCCAATCAATAACCAGCTCAACTTGAGACCCATCCCATGGTCAAGCACCAATCCCTGACACTATTAATGATACTCTGTTATACTTGCAGACAGAAGCCTAGCATAACTGACCTCTGAGAGGCTCCAACCAGCAGCTGACTGAAACAGATGCAGATACTCATGGCCGAACATTGGATGGAGGTCAGAGATTCTTAGGGAAGAATTGGGGAGAAGGATTGAAAGCTCTGAAGGGGGATAGAACCCCACAGGAAGACCAACAGTGCCAACTAACCTGGACCCCTGGGAGCTCCCAGAGACTGAGCCACCAACCAAAGAGCATGGACCGGTTGAACCAAGACCCCCAGCACATATGTAACAGAGGACTGTGTTGTCCTGCCTCAGTAGGAAAGAATGCACCTAATACTGTAGAGACCTGATGTGCCAGGATTGGAGGATACCTGGGGGGAACCACTCTCTCAAAGTCAGAGGGGCTGGGGGCTGGGGGAAGGAACTCTGTGGGGGGAGGACTTGGAGGGTGGGCAGCATTTGGGATGTTAATTAATTAATTAATTAATTATAAAAAAAGAATCTTCAATGGTCAATACTGATTGTCAACTTGGCAAGATCCAGAATTGCCTAGGAGACCAACCTCTGTTCATGCCGGAGGGGGAAGTTTCTGGGTTGGCCTGGGGTAAGAAGACTCACTCTAAAATGTGGGCAGTGCTATTTCATGAGCTGGGGCCCTGGACTTTCTAAATAGAAGGCGAGCTGGCTTGGCACTCATCCCGCACAGTGGCTGCAGTGTGACCACCGGCCTCACAGTCCTGCCTTTGGCTTTCTCCACCGAGATGAACAGTATCAAGCTGAAACGAAGACTTTCCTTCCTTAAGTTGCTTTTGTCAGGGTTGCCACAGCAAAGAGAAAAGTAACCAATACAGACTCCATAACAGTATGGCCTTAAAGAGACAAGAGCAGTGCTCCTCTACCTTCCTAATGCTGTGACCTTTTAATACAGTTTTTCATGTTGTGGTGATGCCCAATCATAAAATTTTCTCATTGATACTGCATAACTATAATTTTGCTACTGTTATGGACCATAGTGTGAATATCTGATATGCAGGATATCAGATGCACCATCCCTGTGAACGGGTCATTTGACCACCACAGGGGTTGCAACGCTCAAGGTGAGAACCACCAGATTAGAGCCATCATAGAAGGACATCAGTAGAATGGTAGAGATGTCTCAAGAGCATCTTGGGAATTGACTCAAGAATATGAAGGTTTTCATTTATTTGAAAGACTCTGCCCCAAGAGGATAACACTAGGATACCCTGCCTGCATCAAGTACCTAGGAGATATTCCCTGCTTTTGACCATCAAGGCACTCAGAGTCCATTTCAACCATGGTCTAAGATGCTCTAGCTGTTGCTTAAGGAGGTAGCAAATACTAGCATTATCCAATATGCTTGCTTTGCTGGCATGCAGAATACAAGAATTATTGGATCATGGTGGCTTAAACCTAGATTACAAAGGAAGTCCTAGGTGGCTAGACAGCCCATGAGCATGTGGTTTCCCTGCAGACAAAGAATTTTTAGGAGAAGCCAAGTGATTCTTCCCAACAGGGTGATGTCTGAAACTGTGAAGGAGAAGTCAAACGTGGCAGGAAGGTAGGGTGTCTGCTGAAGAAGACAGGAGGCATGAGCACAGACAGGGAACAGAGAGGTGAGGTGATCTGCAAACAACAAGGTCGTTTAGTGAAGGATGCTGGGGCCTTTCAGAGATGACGCCTTGTGTCCCATGTTTTCCCTGAGAGATTTCAGTCTTGATTTGGTTCCATTTTTTCTATTTCCCCCACACCATCTGTTGAAGTGGGGGATGTTTAGTCTGTGTCATCTTATCTCTGAAGCATGTGACTTGTTTCTGATTTTGCCGAGGCTCGAGGCGGAAGGTGTGAATGGAGGTTCAAAGGATAATTTGGATTCGAACGGTGTTGCCACTATTGAGACTTTGGGGATACACAAGATGGACGAAATGTATTTTAAGACATTACAAGAGAGAACTGAGCCTTTTGGGCACCAGAGAGGAAATGTTGTAGCTTGCAATATTAATTGATAAGAGGTGAACGTTTGGTATTTAATTTCTTTTTCGGGTCTCTGTATAAGTACAGGTGCACATATGTAAGTAAGCCAGAGGTCAACCTTGGCTATGTTCCTCAGATGCTGTCTGCCTCTCACTGATCTGGAATTCACTGACTAGGCTAAGCTAGCCGACCAGCAAATCCCAGATATCCTTCATCTGTTCTCACTTCCCCAGGGCTGGCATTAGAGGTACAAACCACTGTGCCTGGCTTTTTCACATAGCGTCAGGGGATCAAGCTAAGGTCCGTATTTGTACTGCAAACACTTTGCCACCTGAACCATCTCCCCAGCCCCATGATACTCTTGAGTGTCAACTTAACTGGATTGAAAAGTGCCTGGCAGGATAGTCAGGTGCAATTGTTCCCTTTGTGTCTCTAACCTCGGGAGATCAGATCTGATCCGCCCTCCTTCAGCACCTCGCTGCCACAATGAACTGCAACTCTGAGACTGTGAGCCAAAACAAATCCTCCTCTCCTTAGGTTGTTTTCTCAGGTGTTTTGTCAGACAGGAAAGTCTACCAATACACCATCCTGACAGCAGCACACCCCAACCAAAGTCCAGAAGTCAAGGAAGGACCCCCACCACCACCACCCCCGCTGCCACACAGCATGGATACATTCTTTTTTTTTTTTCCCCTTCCAGTCCTCAACTCCCATGTTCTGCGCTTTCTGTTGTCAAGATTCTGCTTTAGCTGAAAAGTTCTGGGTGATGTTTGATCTGAGAGAATATTAGATCACAAAATCCCCCACACTAGACAGTTTAAAGGTGGCAGAATAAAGTTGCTCCTGTTCTTGTTTGAAAATCACCCAAAATCAAGGAGAAAGACCTAGAAATGTGAATGCCCTCTTCAGCAAAACCGAACACATTTGTAACCCAAACCACAGCTTACAGGGGAAGGCTGCCAAACACAGCCGGAGGCAGCCCAGAGCAGCAAAGATCAAAGCCACCTCGAGAAGGCACCTAGCAGGTCAGGGCTTGGGAAAAGCCTGCAGGCAGGCCAGCAGCTGGGATTCCTGAAGGAAGACTCCAACGGTCTAACCAAGAGCACAGAGCACTGAGCAGAGGATGTGCAGTCTGGTGTCAGGACCTGCCTTTGGCATCTCAGGAAATGGGAAGGCAGGGTAACAGGAAACCAAAACCAGCCTTCTTCACAGGCAGCAGAGTGTCCAGGAGGCCAGGAAGGAGGAAGGCATGGAGCCCAGAGAGAAGCCTACAGGTACAACTCTGTTGACTGAAAAGAAACAACTGCCCGAGTCCCAGAACCTCGCTTCTGTGAGCCACAGAGCAATCCTGTGCTCCTTGCGTAATTTCCAGCACTCCTTGCACATACTGTCTGCAAAATCCTGATCTAAGACTGAGCACCTTGATTAGCAGCAAGGAACCATTACCGGATACAGTTAAGGTGCTGCTGGAGGGCGGGAGGGGTGGCTCAGCTAGTAAGGTGCTTGTCGCCAAGTCTGCAGCCCTGAGTTTGAACCCAAGATGCACAAGGTGGACGGAGGGAACCAATTCCCAAGTTCTCTGACCTCTACACGCACACCACAGCATACCCCTCCCCCACCCCACAAACACAAAATAAATAAATGTCATTTAAAAGTTTTAAGATGCTATCAGAGAAACAGGGGAAAAAAGGCAAATCAAGAAAAGCTGCCATGTAAAACAGCTGCTGTAAAGCAGATAGAAACCATGATGGAATCAGTAAACAATCTTTGCAGTTACTCATTTTAGAAGGCAGACAGTCTAAACAAAAGATTAAATTCATTCTACATAGTTATTCTAAAGATAACTTCCACAACTAACAATAAAACACAAACCTTCTAAACTGTCAGAAGGAAGGCAGCACAAAGTAAAACAGACCCTGTCCCTGGGGGCTTTGTTTTAAGAAGCGATTGAATCAAGAAGACATAACGGCCTAAGACGGGATAGTAAAACCAAGACTGAGGTAGTAGCCATAACAATGTGCTCGTAAGCAAAGACTAAAAAATGAGGAACAAGACAAAATCCCCAACTACATACAACACGAAAGTCATCCCAAAGCAAAGTGAGCCAGAGCCGGGAACAATGGAGGACAGACACAGAGCAAGAGCTTACACCTAACAACCTTAGCACGGGGCAAGTGGATTTCAAAGCAGAAGTCTTAAATGAAGCAAAGGAGACTATTTTGCAATAATAAAAAACATGATCCACAGCTGAAGATCAAACACATCAGATGGAGCCCATAATTCAGAGGGAAAGCTGGAGGAGCTGCAGGACAGGTGATTGTAATTCTCAACTTCCAGCTCACGCGGGATCAGCTGACCAAATAGAATACAGACAATGAAAAGGCAAAGCATAGGTGATGAATGTGCTAGATCTACCTGATGTGTGTACTGGGGTCTGTGCCTCAACCCCCCAAAAATGCTGTTGTTCTTTCTGGTGTTCACAGCACCACCAAGAACCTTTCCTGCATATTAGGCTACAAATAAAGGCTCAGAGTGAATATAACACAGGATCTGGTAATGGGGAAGGAAGGGGAAAATCACTAAAATAGACATCACAAAATCTGATCACTGAGCAGTTTTTACATTTTCTTTAAACAAATCAGACTTTAAAGGTTCTTAGACAGACATCTGATATCTAGAAAGTAACAAAAGTCCATCTATTAAATCTGGGGGCTGAGAGGAAACCATAGGTAATGTGCTTACATTGGCAATTTTTTTAAGCATTTGCTCATTTATTTTGGGGCAAGGGGCACGCATGCCAAGGTGCACATGTAGAGATCAGAGGGCAACTTATGGGGATCAATTCTCTCCTTCTACCACATGGGTCCTGGGATTGAACTCAGGTCCTCAGATGTGGTGGCATGTACCTCTTCCTCCTGGGTGAGCCACCTCACTAGACCCCATACTGATAAACGTCTTAAAATGAAAATTTATAAACTAAGCTTTCTAGTAGCTATTATTACCTACCATGCAAGCCTATCACAGTGGCCTCCATATGCATAATGAAGTGGCATTTCTTTCTCTGTGGTTCCTTCTTTCCTCAGCATAGAAGCACATTCTAATCATAAGGATAACAGAGCAAATTCCAGTTGGGAGGTTGGGGGACCAGAAATATAGAACCAGCACTCCTTCCAACTGTCAAGGTCACTAACAACAAGAAAAAGTCAAGAGACCATGACAGTTCAAAGGAGCTCAAGGAGGCATAAGAACCAAATAGAGCATGGCTTCCCTAGCTGAGATACAGGGAACAACAAAAGGACTATAGGCAAAAACATTTAAACAGCAATGTAGCAATATTGGATGGTAATTGTCACAAATATGTAATGTTAGCGTAAGAGTTAACTGTAGAGGAGGGATATTTATGTGGGGGTCAATAAATGAGACCTTTCTATATGTTGGTTTGGTCTTCTCTCCCACCCTCCCACTTTCTCCCTCGTCTCCTCCCATGCTACAGATTGAACCCAGGGCCTCATGTATGCTATGTACGTGCTGAGTTAGTCTTTCTACGCGTCTAAAATTATTCAAAATGTGAAACTTGTAAGGGTGAAGCACAGCACCTGAATATGGGAAGCAACTGCTAAACCCAACATGGATCTAGGACACACCTGTGAGTCTATATAGACTGCCCAAGGGTGTAAGCTGGGAGGAGAGAACTGCAACCTAGCACTTTTACAATTCATTAGAAGACACCTTTGGCTCCTATCAGAGTATCTAGGAAACAGAAGTGGTGATGGTGGTGTCCAGTCAAAGCTAAAGGATGGCAGAACTGGTCCTGTCCTAAACGCAGAGGCTCATCCGCTTCTGATCTCTCTGCTTTTCCATCACTAACTTCAAATATCAGCACTAGGAAAGCCATTCCAGACCCAGCCACCGTGGCAGATAGAGGCCACTACAGCTGTGTCCAAAGCTGCCAGGCTATATCTCAAGCTGGCAGCAATGCCTATGAAGTACTAGATTTCAGGCATGAGAGAAAGATTAAGTGAGTCACAGAAGCTTGCTGCACGACCCCAGAGAACCACTGAAATTAGGCAGTGTGTAGCAGGATCAGGGTTCCCACCATGAGGCCCTGAGAAGCCACTGAATGAAGCCATGAAGTTAAAGCCTGTGAATGCAGAAGAAGAAAAAAAGAAAACCCAGGATATTAGAGATGCCAGTCTGCCCACCAGCTTTCCCACAGGTACTGCACAGCAGACCGCATGCTCTTTCATTCAAAGGACACAGCTTCAGAGATCCAAAGTCACATAACTTGTTAAATAGCAGACCTGGAGACAGAGCTTCAGAGATCCAAAGTCACATAACTAGTTAAGTAGCTGGATGAGCAATCCTGGACTCTCACATCTTCCTCCATACTGTTTAGAACAGGTCCCTCCAGGGCACTGTCGCCACTCTGAGTGACTCCCCTCCCCCACACCTACTTTATTCATTTTCACAGCACGACAACTTTGCAGGTGCTGCGGTTTGGGGATTCCCTGGGGCAGCTCCTGACCAGCTCTTGATTGTCCCATGCTGGGTCATCCCAGCAGTCTCCCACCGAGTCTTTATCCCTTTAAGAGACAGGCAGGGCTCCTGAGGGGTGTTCAGGATGTTCAGCATATGACAAGGTGGCCATATAAATAGACTGAGTCTTCACTGCTCCCCAGTGCTGGGTCTGAATGTGCGTTAGTGCTGAGCGGCTGAAGAAAACCAGCATCAGAACTACGTAACACAAGCCCAGGGGACCTAGGTTGGTCTGCTGGGCCCTGGGTGAGGACTTAACACCTGAGACTCAGCACTAAGGGGCCATAGACTCTCAGCTTGCCTTTGTGCCTTCACAGTGGGTGGAGTGGTTATCAGTAGCATCCTCAGCAGGCATCCAGGGAAGGACATCCCTTTGAAGTATGTGTGTGTTTTCTGCATTATGGTAGCATTCTGCTATGAAGTGAGAATCTGTACCTGAATGCCCAGAGCTCACTATATGGAGGAGTTTGAAAGCAGGGTTCCTGGGTGGTGACTTTTTCTACCTCCTTCAGGAAACCTGCCCTGGTCCCCTGAGTCTCTAGAGGCCTATTCCCAACTTCAGTACAACACCTCAGAGTAGTCAGGAGGGACATCTTTCTGGACCTGGTCACCAGCTCTTGGCTGAGTCCACCTACCCAGAAACAAAAACTCTACACTTCTGTGTCCCCCCCAGGAAGCACGTCCTGTCTTTGGGAATGCCCAGAGGGACTGCACACAAGGCAAGGACACAGGTAGGCTGTTGAAAGGAGGCACCCAGCTCAGAGAGGAACTCAGGCCCTTCCAGAGAATGGAGCAAGGTAAGAACCCAGACTTTTGTGAGACAGGGAGGACACAAAGCACACTGCAGACCATACTCTCTCGGCAGCTGGCCGTTGACTGTAACCTGCTGGTGTCTTCCACACAGACTGCTCTGCACCTCCTCCACTTCATTTATTCATTCAACAAACACTTAGGAAATGCCCAGTGCGTGCACAGCAATATGTAGGTGAAAGATAAGGACACAGCAATGACACTACCAGCCTTAGTCCCTACCCCTCCCTCTAACTAGCCACATTTCTTCTCTGGTTTCTACTGCAGCATGTGGCACTAGGCCAGGCACACAAGGACACACAATAGAATCTAACTTCCAGATGGGAATAAACCCAATAAGCAGCAGTCACACTGAAGCACGCCAAAGAGCTCTGAATCCACTTCCCAAACCAAACTGAATGTTTATGCCATGCTCTGATGGCGACGCTTAATGACATTATCCTGAAGCATCCGCTTCATTCTGAGGCTTCAATCATGACAGAACAGAAAAAACGGAAACTCAGATTGTTGATGGCCCTTCCCGGGAGGGACTACTCAGCAGGGCAAAGAGGCAGCATGAAGCAGTCTTGCCACAGTTTAAAAAGCCACAGTGCTTTCTTTGCACATTTTAACACACTGTCCACAGTCAAACAGTCTCAGAGGTCTGGCTGGCTGGCTAGACTCAACAGAGGAGGGGGTCTGTCTGGCAAGAGCCTGATCCTGACTGTAGGCATTTGGTGAGGCTGAGTGAGGTGCTTTCCCTTCAGTGTGGCCTCAGGGTTTAGCCTTGCTGGGGTCAGAGACCAGGGCAAGTTTCATACCTTTTTTTTAACTAGTGGTAATGATGCCCCCCACCCCCCTGGGGATCCACAGCTACAGGAAAAGTTTGAAATCCAATTACTTCCCTCTAGGGAAGTGCACCACAGAGGGGTCAGAACTGGTGATGATAAGGACTGCAAACAGCATGGGGTTTGACACCGGTAAACTTCCTTTAGGAGCTTGTAAGGTTCTTTTATAAGAACACAAACCTGGCCAGACTATGCTCTCTGCTTGTACCCACCTAAGGATTTGTTTGTTTGGGGTTTTGTTTGTTTGTTTGTTTGTCTTAGCTTTTGGTTTTTCAAAACAGGGTTTTTGGTGTAGCCCTGGCTTTCCTGGAAATCCGAAGTCTGCTTGCCTCTGCCTTCCAAGTGCTGAGATCAAAGGTATGTGCCGGGTTCACTTTTAAGTTAAACTTGAACCCTCCCAGGATGTTCAACATTGCTTCCCCAGCCCACTAACCTCAGTGAAGCCCTTCTCTGTCTCTCCCATGGGCTGCCACTGTCACCCCTCCCAGTCCCCCACCCTGCACACCTTCCCACATGTGTTATCTGTGTAATTCCACTCGGCTTGGCCATCAAACACCTCCCCTGCCTGGCTCCAAACTCTCAGAGGCCTGTGCTTGTCCTCCCCACAACACCTAGCATGAAGAGCCGGACTGGGACTCATCCAGAACAAGTGCTAAGCTTCCCAGGACCTCACCCACAGGGCCTGGCATAGAGAGAATGGTGGGTGAATGTCTTAGGAACTGCAGTGTGAATTCATGAGTAAACTACCATGCTATTTCTGGCTCTTCCAGATAGCTACCCCAGGGCTAATGAGACCTGCCTGGTCTGAAAGCCGATGGACTGTTTGTAAGCTTTTCTTGCTGCAAACGCTAAATTGGATGGGTATTTTATTAAAAGATGATCAGTCAGAATGAACCTACCAACAGTGAATAAACTATGGAACCCCCTCAGGGGTTTAATCACAGATGTCCATTAGATTTTCCCATAATGCACACAGGGAGGGAGCTCATGCTACAACTGGCTAGGTCAGCCTTTCTCTCCCAGCACTCATAAAAGCAGCCATCTGTCCAGCCCAGGTGGGGCCCCGACTCCTGCCTCCTGCCGGTCCCATCTTCCTAGAGCTCAATCAATGAGGCTTCCCCAGCCTCGCCTCCTCCTGGGGTTTCCATGGGAATCCTCCTCCCACACAGAGTCCAAGGCTCCTGGGATAAAAGCTCAGCTGTCAGCCAACAAGAGCAGGAGCTGAGAGGCAGGAGGCTTGTTGGGTGGTAACCAGGCTGGCATGCTCTCCAAGGTCGGTTGAAAGAGACATAGGAGAGATCCAGTGAGGCAATGAGCAGTCCTGGTCAATGGTGTGGCTGCCCAGGTGCCTGTGGCTCATCTCCTCGTAGGACAACTGTCCTCAGCATTGGTTCAAGCTGAGGCAAAGCATGGCAACAAAATCTAAGGCGGGTACTGCCAGAGAGACCCTCTAAGAAAATGTCTATTAAAAGAACCCACTCGTCTGCATGTCCAACCTGTCTTTTATCTCTCAAGAGGAGGGTAACTCACTGGACGTGATGTCTTGTTTGAAAACAGCTTTTCTGAAAGAAAAACAGGACCATTCAAGCATTATGGTTAATCCAGACCATTGGAATGGGGACAAATGAATAGCTCTGGTAAACCTGAGGCATCTCTGTGAGTGTGTGTTGAATATTAGACTTGGAAAGAGTGAGGAGAAAGGAAGATGCAGGCAGAGGGGGGAGGGACCCCACGTGCGATGGGAAGTGCCCCATCCTTAGGACTAAATCACTCTCTCACAGGCCGTGGCTCACAGGTGGGAGGTCTTTATGGGCCAGCGAACTGGGCCAACCAAGATCACTCATTTCTGGAAAGGGCAGAGATTGCAGTTCACGGTAAACACAGTTCGCCGGATCACAACCCAGATAGCCGCTGCTTGTGCTGCTCTGTACTTAGGAAGTAGAGTGTCTACACCAATTTTCTTGCCGGCGCCATTAGTACAACACTGCAAGGCAACATCTTGAGCTCTGCCTCTTCCTCTTTGGGTATCCTTTCTTAAAACTTGCCCTTCCAGCCCTCTGAGGTTGTCTCCAGCCTGGCCTGCCCACCCTCGCCCAGCCTCTGGCCAGTCTAGATGCCCCTTCAACGACTTTGTAGTGTTTTCTTTCCATCCTAAGCTTTTCACTGAGCACTTGTGAACCTTCTCAATGCTGCGGCACATCTAGGGTCCACTAGAACTTGAGAATCATGTGTCCCGGGCTGAGCTCAGCTTCTTCCACCCACCATAACCCAGATTCCTCTCTATCTGCGGCTCCTGCTCAATAACTTCTACTTCCTCTCAGTTTACGCCTTAGCACGGTGGTTCCCAACCTGTGGGGCTTGACCTCTTTGGTGGTGGTGGGGGTCTCATGACCGTTTCACAGGGGTCTCATATAAGCAATCCTGCATATCAGATATTTACAGTATGATTCATCACAGTAGCAAAATGACAGTTATAGTTGGAAGTCACCATAACTTGAGGAACTGTATTAAGATTTCTAAAGCAGCATTTAGGAAGGCCGAGAACCACTGTTCTAAGGCAGTCTCCTGGTGAGGGACTGTGATTCTCTAACCCACCCACCTTGCCCCCCAAAAGCTAAATCCAGTCAAGCTGCCCATCACCTGCTCACTCAAACGATCACCCTTTGAGCTGCCACCCAAGGGTGTCACAGTCAACCTCTCCTTGTAGTCTTTCTCCAACCAGTGATGTCAGCTCACCCCCTACTTACCCCAAGCTTCTGGGACCTGCTCACGTTCACTGCCTACTGACATCCTCTCACTCCTCTGTGCCCACCACGGCATCCTCCCTCCATCTCTACCCCATGATATCATCCTAAAAGTCTAGTCCCACTGACATCTCCTGCATCACCTGATATTCCTAGAAGGCTAGCCAGTGCCCCGCTGATTGCGTCTTCTAAACCAGTCCTGCACACACTACCCGTCTGCAGCAAGGTACTTGCCAGAGCCAGGTACTGCAATCCTACCACTTGGGAGGAGGGTCTGGAAGATTAGAGTTTGGGGCCAGCCTGGGCAACATTGTGAATTCTAGTCCAGCATGGGCTGCAAGGTAAGAGCCATCTCAAAAAAAAAAAAAATGCTCGTTGGACTGAATCATTTGTGTTTTTACCATCAAGTATTTTTTTCACAATTGAAGTATACATTTGAAACATGGATTAAGTTCCAAATTCAATATGTGAAGCAAGAATCCCATGCAATCAACACTCCACAAAGTTTATGACAGCTCAGCTGGGGTCTTTTCCAAAGGATGGGCCAAACTGCTGCTTTCTGCAACTTCAGAACAGACGCCTGTATCTGAGCAACAGCAGGAAAGAAAGCCAGTCCCCTCATGGAGGGACCATGTTTTATTTAAATGTGCTGCTAGATTTTAAATTTTTTATTATTGATCTTTTTGCCAAGTATGAGTGATCACATTCACACAAGTTAAGTGAAGACATTAAGTACTTTTTTTTTTTTTTTAATGATTACCAGGAAACACTTCTAATCGACCTAGCTAGGTCCCTCTAACCTCCTGATTTTCCACATCCAGTTTCTTATTCTATCTGGGGAGCTCCTAGAGATCTTTTGTTACTGGGCGAACAGAGGAGGGCCCTTTCAGGAGCACCGATGTGTGGCAGTGAGCCAGCCGGCTTAGAAAAAAAATAACAAACTGGAGCATGGTGTGTTGCACTGGGCCTTTCTCTCAAAGGGCAAAGGCCTTGCCTCAGGCCTGAGCCTTAGCCACATCCTGGGACATGCTTCCATGGAAGATGACAAGGTTCCCATCCTGTGACCAACTGGGGGTAGGAGCGGGAGTCAGGAAGGGAATAAGCCTTGGAGTGTTGGAGCAAACCCAAGATCTTAGGCCAGGGTTTCAGGGGTGGGGAAGGGAAAAGTGCCGGAAAAGAGGTGGTGTCAGTGGTAGCCAGGCCTAGAGGGCATACCCAGCCTTTACTCCTGGCAGTCTTGAGGAAGTTCTAGCTAGAAAGGAATTTGGTCTATTTACGTTTTTGAGGATAAATGCTTCTTGCTAGTGAATGGTTATTACTATCTGATGATCTGATTGTCTGAAAAATTGAATCTTATGGCTTTAGCACACATTTCTCTTCTTGAGTGAGGTAAGGCACATAGGTTTTCCTGTTATTTCTGTTTTACTCTCTGTGTGAATTATCTAGTCTTTGTCCTTCCGGGCTCTACCTTGTCTTGATTCTTTACACATCTTAGACTGAGGCTGGAGCTCAGGAGTGGAGGGAGCACTTGTCCAGCATGCACAAAGCCCTGGGTTCCACTCCCATCGCGCACCCACCCCAAATCTGTTCCAAACCAGAAGCTATGAAGCCGCTACAGCAAGTAGCATCTTTCTGGGGTCTGCCATGCCTTTTGACTGCTTCTAGCAAGTTTTTTTCCTTACAGATTTTATTTCTATGTCACTGAATGCATCATTCTTTAAAATCAAAGAGAAATGAAAACTGAAGAGATATTTGCGTAGCATGGCTGGCAAGTCTAATTTTGTTTGCAGCTGGCCAAAAGTGGCTTAAATTCTTTTTACCAGCCTTGCTGTGGAAATCTGAAACATGGACTCAGGGTGTGTATCTCAAAAACTACAGCCCCCTGTAAAGGATGTCTATACCACACTTGTGACATTTGTTGTTCTGCAAAGAGGGTTTATCACCAGCCCCAAACCAATTTATTGTATGGTTTGGGAGAGCGAGTGGAGGGGAGAGTTTGAAGGATCCTCCATCACCCTGAGTAATAGAAACCACAGGCTTTAGTTGAAAGACAGAGGTGCCAAAATGAGAAAACAGACAGGAAGCCTCGGAGGTTGGTCACTTTCCACAGAACAAGTAGGAAGGCTGAACTTTCCCCTTATCTGCGACATCTCTTCTAGATAGCTCAGCAACTGTTTGGGGCAGATGAATGGAAGGATAAGATAAGAGATGTTCACACCCAAATCCTGGAATAGGGGGAGGGAGAGGAGCCCCAGATCCTGGAGTGGTGGTGGGGTGGAGAGGATCGAGGAGAAGGGGAAGAAAGGGGGGAGGGGAGAAGGGGGAAGGAGGAAGAGAGGCACAGAGCAGTGGACCGAAGAACCGCTCAAGGTCACACCTCAGGATGGTGCTGAAAGCAGAATTCGAATCCAAGCCCGGAACTGCAGAACTGAAAGTTCTAAAGAGAGCCACACAATGTGCCCTCTTCTCTCTTCTTGACTCAGCAGCCCTTGCTTGGCCACGGAGCGGTGGGAATCACACTTCATGGACATCTCCAGCCAGAGGGTTGGGGTCCCCTTTTTTTCCTGGCTCAACAGGAGTGTTCTTATTTGCCGCACTCCGCACTCCGGGCTTTGGCTTCCTCCCTGCTTCCCAGAGCCCCAGCCACCTATTCTCTCCAAGTTTGTCTCGCAGCCAGGCTGGGGACCGTCCGCGAGCAGCTCCCGGACCGGGCAATCAGTCTTTCTCTTCTCCAGCATCGGAGATGAACCCTAACAATCACCACCAGCGCCTGCTGAGTGCTAGGCGCTTTACTCCCAGAGCTCCAAAAGCCACAGACGAGCAGACCCCCAGAAATTAGTCCTCGCCACACAGATGAGGCAGCTTTGGGAAACTGGATGATGTGCTTGGAATCACAAGGCTAGTTAGTGTCTTAAGTGCTTTCTGAATACCAGATGCAGGTCTGCACCACCCTAGCAGTTCCTCCAACACTCTAGTAAAAAAGGGTACAATTATCATCCCCATCTTATGGATGAGAAAACCGGGGTTGTAGCGCCTGGCCCAAGGTCACCCCAGAGAGTGACGGATGTACGACCAGAATATAGTCGCGAGTCTGGGTTCAATATTTTTGTGTTGTCTCCACTATACCGAGAGCAGCGGTTTCAAACCTACAGTACCATAGGCTGGCCTCATCACAACGCCCGAGGCTGGGCGCAAACCAAGCATCTCGGACTGCCATAATTCCTGAAGGCATTCCCACTTACCGGGACCAGAGTCCCCAAGAGCACCGGGTGTGACCGGTACTGGCGGGCGATCACCCCTTAAGCAGGAGCTGGAGAATACTTACCATAAAAGAGAGGGCAAGCGCCTGCCTGGGAGGAATCCCCAGCGCTGGCAGGTCCGGGACTCCCGGGAGAGAGGTCTGCTGCCACTGCCGCCCACTCAGGGGCGCCCGAGCGACCCCGCGGATGCTGGCTGCTGCTTCTCCGCCAGCGGCGCGTCCTCGGCTTGTACCCCGCGGCAGCGCCCTCTTTCTCGGCAGGGTGCCCTGGAGTTGGGGACGTTCTTGAAGAAGTTGACGCTCAGGAGAGGCGAGAGGCCGCCGAGGTTCCGAGTGGTGAAGTGCCCGA
Organism: Grammomys surdaster; assembly: GCF_004785775.1. Taxonomy (NCBI): domain Eukaryota; kingdom Metazoa; phylum Chordata; class Mammalia; order Rodentia; family Muridae; genus Grammomys; species Grammomys surdaster. The sequence goes on from NW_021621048.1 coordinate 7,061,258, forward strand.
CTGCTGATCTCAGCGGGACGCGGAAGCCCTTGCCCCGGTGGCCCTAATGCTTAGCGCCCGACCTGGAGAGCGATGAGTCCCGCGCTCAGGGCACACGGGCCGCACCTCGGCCGCCCGTCCCCGGAGCACCCGGTTTCTTCCCCAGAGCACCGAGCACACGCCGCGAGGGCTGCAGCGGTGGCCAGGGCCCGGGCTGCTGTGCGCTCATTGCCTTCCCCAGGGGCTGGGCGCCTTTGTGCGCCGGGCGCGCCGACCGCCGGGGCCAGCTCTGGATGCTGCAGCCGCCGCCTCCCCCTCCTCCTCCACGGCCGCTCGCTCCCCGCCTTCCCGGCCGGCCCGGAGGCTGCAGCTGAAAGCCGATCCGGCTGAGCTCATCCCTGAAGGCCACTAATCCAATAGCCGCGGAAGGCGCGGCCGCCGGGAACGCCCCTTCCCCCACCATCCCGCGCCCGGGCCGTCCCAGCTCGGGCCGCTGCCGGCTCTGCCACCTTCTGGAGGCCACCAGCTGGCGGGAAAGGGAAGTGGAACCCGCGCCCGCGTCCCTGGGCCGAAGTGGCGCGGACGCCATTCACTCATCTGCCGGCTGGCTGGCCTAGACACTCGCTCACACGCGCGCTCATTCATGCGCACGGGTCCTCCCCCATTCATTCAAGCGTGCCTAGAGAGCCACGGTGGGTGTCCCTGGGGGCGGGGATGAAGAGAGGAGACTCCACAGTCGCCAGATCGCTTTGGTGCCTGTGTTCAAGGCCAGCGGGAAACAGCGACTGGGAAAGAGAATGCTTTAATATACCCCCTTGCCTTAGGCACACACATGTCCACACTTTATTTCGGAGGCCAGACTCCAACTCATCTTTCTAAATCCAATTTCACGCAGCACCTGCTCCATGGTGCTTTTCCCCGCCCACCTGAGGCGGGAGAGAAGGATCATTGATCAGAGGGCTACAGGCGCTGATGGTGAGGGGCTCCCCTCTCCTTAACCAGAGCGCAGAGATAAGAGGGCGTGGCCAGAACGAAGGACGCTCTGTACCTCTCCAAGTTGGCTTCCTTTCAGGCCAGGGCATCTTGCTTGCGATGCCAGCGTTGACATTAGGTCCATTCCATAGTCCTAACTGACCTTATGTCTCAGAAAGTGTCTTTTTTTTTTTTCATGTACACAGGAGACAAGCACTTGTAATTCAACCCTGTGAGGAAAATGTGTTGACCCAGGCTCGGGAGTTCCTCTCCCAGACTGGGGAGGGCAATTTGAGAATGTTTCCTTGTGGAAGTGTCTGCATGAATGAGCTGCTAGATGCACAGACATCAGAGTCTCATGGTAGGGTGGGTACCTGTAACAGCCTATGGTATGACTGGAGCCAAAACAGGAGGTAAGATGAAACGGGAGTGGGTACTTAGGGTCTTGGAGAGCATCCAAAGGGCTTGGCTTTTCCCCAAGATCAGTTTGGCAGACCTCTTGACCTTCACAGATTTGCTGTCCAGAAAGATAATCCAGTGGCAGAGTGGATAGATGGATGAATAGCACAAACCAGCTTGGAAGCTGCTACAGAGGTCCAAGCGGTAAACAATGCTTTGCCAATTAGGACAGCTCAGTGGTGTGGAAAGGGATATCCTGGGCAAGTATTTATGGCGCTCATGATTTTATTTGTGCTCCTTCATCTGTGTCTGCATGTCTGTCTCTCTGTACCTGCGTGTCTCTGCCCTTGGGACTGCACAGAATTGCTGCTGAAGGAATGTGACCCATGCACACACTTCCTTGTTCCCCTTGAGTCCCCTCCCTCCCTAGGACATTTCTGGAGTCCATTCTCTGACTGTGACTGTGGTGCTGACAGAGCTGGACAGCATGAAATGAGAATCGAGGAAAACTCAGAGCACAGGGGAACTTAAGACTTTCCAAGGACTGGAGAGACGACTCAAGGTTAAGAGTACTTTCTGTTCAGCTGGGCGTGGTGGTGCCTGCCTTTAACCCCAGCACTTAGGAGGCAGAAACAGTCAGATCTCTGAGTTCAAGGCCAGCCTACTCTACATCGTGAGTTCCAGGATAGCTATGGCTACCCAGAGAAACCTTGTCATAAACAAACAAACAAACAAACAGTACTTGCTGCTCTTGCAGAGGACCAGGGTTTGGTTCCCAGCACTCACATGGTGGTTCACAGCTATCCAGAATGTCAATTCCAGGGGATCAGATGGCTTCCTTTGACTTCCATCAGCACCAGGCATGTACACAGTGCACATACATTCATGTAGGCAAAACACTCATACACTTACAATAAGAAAAAAATATACCCAAGACTCTCCAGCTGATGGTTTTTCCACCTGGACCCCAATACAGTTGCGAACACTCATTTCTTCTTTCTGGAAGACTTCACAATAGCTTAAGAACAAGGCAAGGAAGGGTCAATGGCCAGAATTTGAGAAACTACTCCCCCAAACACATACCCGTGTGCCAGATAGGTTTTCTACACAGGCCTTTACAAATGTGACTTGCCTTAGGTATCAAGAAATGGACACAACACCACCCCCAAGTGTCACTAAAGTTCCCCAAATCTTCCACCCCTTGAATAGTATAGGTATGGTGTGTCCCCAAGTTTGAAATGTGAACAGATACCTGTTCATTCCAGATGGAGTATCCATGGCAGACCAGAAAAATACTTCTGCCCAAGCCTACTTTGGTGATCCATTAGTGTTACTTATAGAAGCATGGAAGGCACAAAGTTATCACTAAAAAGGCCCATCTTAGTATGGATAGCAAGTTGAGCTCTGTGCACAGCCAGCAATCAGAAGAGTCTCCATGCCCCAGCTTTTACAAGCTTGAGAAGGAGCCTTGTGAATCTTGTAACTTTCATGAGCTTTCCAAGCCTTCTAAGTTTTATTAGCTCCTGAGTCAGTTTAAAAAAAAAAAAAAAAAAAAAAGGTCTTAGTAAACCTCTCTCCTCCCTCTCTGAGAGAATGTTTCAATTCAGAGGAAACAACCACACATGAAGAAGGAATTACCACTTGAGGAGCAGCCTGGATAACCATGATAACTGGATCAAATGTTCTTTAAACTGAAGTTCGAAGCCTATAAACTGGCCTCTGATAATCCCTGACCCTGGATTGCCACATTCTGTCTTCCTTCCTCTGAAGTGTAGGCTGGATTCACTGTCTTGCTTTTCACAAATAGAACACAGTAGGACAGACCAGCTGTCCCTCCTGTGATTGGAAAACGCCATGGCTCTGGGCACATATCATCACTCTTTTGGCTTTTGCCCCCCACAAAGGAAGCCAGGCATTGTGTTATGGAGAAACTTGGTGAGGGACTGAGGCCTGCCACCATGGGCCTGAACTAGATAGCACATCCCTCCTTGGCTGAGCCTTCCCATCAGGCTGCAGTCCTTTTGATGTCTTGACTACACTCAACACACCTGAATCAGAGGCACAAACTAAGCACACTGATTCTTGAGTGTGGAAATGCTAAGAAAATGATTGTGATTTTAAGTTTCTGAATCTTGGGATTGTTTGTTAATCGGTGTAATATAACTAATACAAGATATTCTTAACTGCCAAGGAGTGGATCTAAAGTAAACCCTTGATGAACTCAGTATAGTCTCCTTCCAAAGAACACACAATATTTTATGGACCTATAGCTGCTGCTTGGCTATAGGTTTAAACCTCAGTTTAGACATGTTTGCTTTTAGCCTTCTCATTCGAAAACTGGGTGTCTTAATTTGGGTTTCTATTGCTATGAAGAGACACCATGACTAGAGCAACTCTTATGAAGGAAAATATTTAGCTAGAGCTTGTTTACAGTTCAGTCCGTTATTGTCATGGCAGGAAACATGGCAACACGCAGGCAGACATGACTCGAGGGACAGCTGGGCTCTCCACATCCGTATCAGCAGGCAGTGAGACGTGAGCAGCACACTAGACCTGGCTTGAGCATTTGAGACCTCAAAGCCCACCCTTTGGTGATGCACTTCCTCCAGCAAAGCCACACCTAGTCCAACAAGACCACACCTCCTAATAGTGCCACTCCCTATGAACCTATTGAGGTGATTTTGAATCAAACCACCACAATGGGAAAGAAGAGATTCTTCTGAGTGTGGTTTTATGTCGTTGCATACAGAGTTGATATTCAGTAAGTCTTTTCCTCATGCTGCTTATCAGGAGACCAAAATCTATAATTTTAGAATTTTGGAATGAGGAAGAGTCATGCCTGAGGTAGAAGGTCTATAAGATTGTGTCTAAAAATCTCTCTTTTAGGTTTTTCATCCATACATATTTATGTAGCACAATGTAACAAGTAGACATATGAGAACCATGAACTGGCTTCTCTGGCCTCTTCTTCTCTAGGTCTTGGTTTTCTGTCTGCTGCCCAGGTGTCAACTGTCAAACCTTGAACTCTTTCTTGGTCTTGCAGAAGCACTCTGTGTGGTTTTACAGCAGCTGAGGAAAATCTGTGAGTTCTGTAGCATTTTGGAGCACAGAGCTTGCTGGAAGAAGGTTTGTGGCAGGGTAGGAGAAAGGGCGTGTAGGGCTGCCTGTCTTCAACAGGAATAGACTGCCCAACTTGACCTACAGCACAGTATGACTCAGGGCAGGGGGCTTGACATTTAGATCGTGTTCTCTTCAGCTTGGGTGCCATCATCTCCACCAGATGTCTGGGTGGTCTTCAGGAAAAAAAAATATCCTGACACATCCTTCAAGACTGCTGCCATGACTCACTGGATGGTTTGCCCATTCACCTCATTTTACCTCTTTCCATCTGGCCCTGGGACAGGACATAATCAGCCACAGAACCCCTGAAGTGTGTCCAGCTCAATCTCTCAAACACTGGGTTCAACACCTGCCGACTCTTTTCCCTGGTGCTGACTTGCCCCAGGAGCCTCTAGCTTGCATTTCAGCTGGCATGTACCACATCTCCAGGAAGCTTTCTTTACCCCAGGCTTGACAGATGTCCTCAGTGTGTGTCTTCTGTCATTTTCACCCTTGATGCTGCTTTTCCTGCCCCTACTCCAAGATAGGAGAGCTTCAAGGGCAAAGTTGTCTTTTTCATCTGTATAGCTTTTGTAACAAGCCTACATTTTCTTGTTAATTTCACAAAGTACAACAATCTATATTTTTTCTCAGTAGCCCTGGCTCTTCTTTGAAAATCCCACAGCACTTGGTTTTGACATCTTATTAACCCTCTGGGATTTGTCAGGTCACATTCTTGCACCCGTCAGCGGCTCCCTTCTTTAAAACAAAACAAAACAAAACAACAGATCAACTGAAATACTTGTGAACATTTATGTCGTACAGTTAGGACAGTGAAGCTTTAGGACTGTTTGACTCACTCCAGTGCTTCTGACATTCCTCTTAAAGCCTGGTACAAAGTAGATAGCCAAGGAAGTTTTAAGGATGAGTGATTAGACAAACAGAGAAAGCTAAAGACAGTGGATAGAAGAAAAAAAGGCAAGCTGCCTTGTCTGGCTTCGCTCTTTCCTTGTTTCTTTCATATGTAAAATGCTGGATAATCAGATCTGGATTAACCATTGTCTTTAGTTCATGACACGTCACAGTCACCATCAGCAGCTTACACAATGGCCCTTGTGTTAAGTACTTTGCCACTGGTGTGACAAAACAGTTCTAAGGGGGAAAAAAACCTTCCCCAATAAAAGTGTTACAGTTCTGGGAGGAAGGCTTCTCCAAAGGAGGTGTTACAGTTCTGAGGGGGAAGGTTTCCCCAATGGAAGTGTTAACAGCTCCCAGGAGAAAGATATTCTGGCAGTTGGGAGTCAAGGAGTACCACAAAGGCACACCACACAACAAACCTCACACACAAGATTTATTGGGAGAAACCTTGAGGGAGGCGGCCTCTGCTCAGGTGAGAGGCAGCAGGGAACTGAGCAGGAGACAAGCTTACGTTTACGTAGGGTTTGTTGGGGAAAGTGTTCCAGGGTGGAGATTTCTTGGATGGAGATTGGTGAGATTTCAGGCCAAACACAGGGACTGGTAGAGTTTAGAGCTCAGGGATTGGGGGATTTTTGTGTTCAGGGATTGTTGAAGTTTTGAGGATTGGTGGATTTTCATTTGGCTCAGGGATTGGTGGGTTTTGGAAAGTCTTCAAACCCAGAAGTGGGCTTGGACCTTTTATTCTACAATTCCTAAGGCAACTTATAGAAAAAAGAGTGTATGGGGCTTGCTTATAGTTTCAGAGGGCTTATAGTTTCAGAGGATGAGTCCGTGACCATCATGGTTGGGAACAAGGCAATCAGACCTGGTACTACAGAGCTTTCATCAGTGAGCATGGTGTGGGGGAGGAAGAGGACACTTGGACTGGTGTAGGCTTTGAGAACCTCAGCCCCCAGCCCTAGTGACCACAACTCCCCCAACAAGGCCACACCTCCTAATGTAAGGGTCTGAAAATCGTTGAAGGAAGACCCTAGGCTCAGATAGTATGGAAAAACAAAGAGCATTTATTCTGCAGAAGCAACCAGCATGCGAGGGTCAACTATTCTTTGAAATGGTGAGCCCAGACAAAGGCACCCAGGCCTTCTTGTAGGGAACTAGGAACTCTCTAGAAGGATTAGGTAATCTAAAATTTCATTAGTGGGTGCTGGGGATCATAGGTGGTCAGTGGCCTCCATTCCTATGTCCTGAATGTTCAACCATGTTATGAAATAGGGCTGACCAGCACAAATGGCCCGTTCTGAGATATTTCCCCATTTTTGTGGTTATCCCCAGGCTGTTCTTTGGGAGAGGGTTTTATGATCTTGTTCTGGATTTTATGGTCTGTTCCTAAAGCTGGTGTCTTATGACTTAGTTTGTGGGACTTGTAGTCTATTCCTTAAGATGGTGTCTTATGGCCTGTTTTGAAATCAGATCTGGTCCTCAAAATGGAGACAAATGAAATTTATATTACTAATACTAATCTTTTCCAAACAAATTTCACCAACTAGGGACCAACATTCTAACATACAAGCCTGAGAGGGCTGTTCTCATTTGGACCACCACAACCCTTATTTATGTATTATTTATAACTTAAATATTCATGAGCTCAATACACAGCATAAGATCTGGAGATTTCCCATCATGGTGTGCTCCTTTTTATCATCTATCCTTTTGCAATTTTGATGGTTATTGCTGATTGTCAATTAAAAGGCTCTAAATTTACCTAGAAGACAAATCTGTAGGCACGCCTGTGAGAGAGTCTCAAGATTAGACTGAATGAGGCGGGGAGACCCACTATAAATACAGGAAGCCCCATTTCATATGGTGCCTGCTAGCTCTCCTTTCTTGAGTCCATTCTCTATCAGGTAAAACAAGAAGGTTGCAATCCATAGTAGATGGCCAAAATGCATTGCAAAGAAAACAGCGCGTGTGTTCACACACACACACACACACACACACACACACACACTGAATACAGGATGGAGATCTAGGTGAAAGCACCATTAGTTGACTCCCTTCCTTGTTTGCTCCTTTAGATTTTTTTATAGTGAGCCCATCTGAACTGGCTCTCTTTTGTTCTCCTTGAACTGGGTCAGCAGTGCGGGATGCACTTTGTGGGTGGAGTTACTTTAATTGCAGAAACCAGACAGATAAGACAAGGGAGGGGACTTTTGGAATTATCATGGAGTTGGGGTGTGGGGGCAGCAAGGCGAAGAATGAGCCTTCCGAAAGAGGGTTTCTTTTAGATAATCAAACAATCAATCAATCAAACAAACAAACAAAAGTAAGCTACCTAGGACTCAACCCTTGACTGTTTTCCTTATCTATGTATTCAGAATTAACCATCTCCCATCTTCCTGACACTGTGGTCCTGAACTGAATAAAAAGAGGAAGTCAAGCTGAGCACCTGCATGTGGTGTGCTCTGCTTCCTGACTGCAGATAACTTAGGCTTTGTGGGGATGGACTGTATCTTTAAACTGTGAGCCAAACAAGTCCTTCCTTCCTTCAGTTGCTCTTTGTCTGACGTGTTACACATTAGCAAGAAGAGTACCACAGGCAGAAGGCTGGTGCTAGGAAGTGGGGTTGTGATAAGTGATCACACGTTTCTTTTCTTTTTTTTAAATTTATTTTATGTATATGTGTCCACTGTAGCTGTCTTCAGACACACCAGAAGAGGGCATTGGATCCTGTTACAGATGGTTGTGAGCCACCATGTGGTTGCTGGGAATTGAACTCAGAACCTCTGGGAGAGCAGTCAGTGCTCTTAACTCCTGAGCCATCCCTCCAGCCTCCACATGTTTCTTAAGCCTTGGGAACTTGTTTCTAGAAGGTACGTGAAAGAGTTTGGAACTTTGAGTTACAAAAATCTAGAATGCGTGTTGTGTGACAAAGCTTTTTCCTGGAGAAATGCAACACATGAGTTACTTATGCCAGAGGGGGATCCCACAACACACCAAGGTACAGTACAGATCCCATCGAGGTCCAGCTGGGGAAACAGTGAGTTGTTAGAGTTACTTAGAGGGATATAGGTGAGGAGTTACAAGAGCAGAAATGACTCAAAAACAGCTGCATCACCAAAGTCCACCTCAGCTCAAAAACCTGAAAACCTGGAGCTCACAGCACGGCCTGTAGGTAGCACAATAGGCTGGAGAGTGTCCTTTCCAAGTGACTCAGTCTACCGCTTCTTCCAGGCAGCTGGTCTTCTCTGAGTCTTCTTTGCCCATTTTGCTCTTCTGTGCTTCTTTCTTGCAGCTGGGATTCATTCATCTGAAGAGGAAGCTCAGATTTTATCACTTACTCTGTTGGGAAGGAGCTTAGTGAATGTGGTCAGTTTGAGGGATTTCCTGAAGGTATTGTTCACCTTTTGACTTAAGGGGCATTCCTGCAGCATGGGAAAGTTCAGATCTCAGAGGCAAGTATTGGTATAACAATGCTCTAAACAACGCTCACTAGGTCCTTTAGGTGGGAGTCTGGAAGACTAGAGTGAAGAGAAAAAAGTTGAGCAGGAGGTTTCTGAGGGGAACAAGGTATCTATCCGGAACTGGTCTAGAAGCCATTCCAGTTATATTTTACAAAGACTCTGGTTTCATTCCTGCCAATGTCCTGAGATGTGACTGAGAGTGAACCCAAGAGTGAAGGCCTGCTGTGTCTGACAGAGGAAACTGCAAGGGAGGACGGCAGACTTTCAGACTGGCAAGTGCTCACCGCTCTTATTTAGAGAAAACAGAAAGTCAAAAACTGTGAATGCCTATCTAGTTTTAGGGACAGCAGAAAGGTGCTGAGGGCAAGACCCCATCCACTGAAGGCCCACACTTGGGAAAATGCAAGATCATTTGAAAAAAGAAGCTGAGAAAGCCTTAGAAGGATTCCTTACTAGAAAGTAAGCCCGGGAGGTTGGGGATGGAGGGGGAAGACCACAGGCTGCTGCACCTGTGGTCCACATTTCAAGCTACTGGAAGCACTGGGCAGTGTTGTTCAAATGGTACTGGCTTTAGAAGGATGAAAGATTAGAAAAGAATTATGGAAGCTTGTATCCAAGTCCATTGAAGCTGGTTAAACCAGGCAATGTGTGGCAGGGGTGCAGTCCTTATGATGAGGCCCTGAGGTGCCAGATTGTGAGGCTGGTAAGGTAAAGCCTAAATTAACAGTAGACACCCCCAATATATTGATGCCAGGACTGTGAGATCACCCCCTAAGAAACCCAGCCAAGAGAGAGGCAGCTGAACTGAAAGATTGGAGCTAGTCAAGCCTGTTAAGCCCGTATGATTGCATCAGGAGCCCTAGACACTGGACATAGAGCTAGAGAGTTTTCCATGCTTGGTTTCAGTCTTCTTATTGGATCTTCCCATCCTTAGTCCTCCATGCCGACGAAATGGGAATGTTGATTCTGGTCCATAGCATTACAAAATCTCCCAGTTAGAAAGAAATTGCCTTGAGGCAACCCAAAGAGAGTTCATGAGGTCCAGAGGTGTGAGCATCTAAGAAGGACTTTGGAAATACCTAAGTTGGTCTACTGTAAGAAAGACAGGTGGGGTTCATGGCAGAGGCACCTGAGTTCATCCGTGATCGTTGTGCAGGATGTATGCCCAAATCTATATATGCACCAGAGGACTCACATGCATAGAGGCCTGGGGATAGTGGGACGTGGTATGAGAGGTCAGAGAGAGTGGCACAGGATATTCAGCTTTAAATTTATATCACCTTCATTTTTCTCTTATATAATACATAGGTGCTGATATCCACTACGTGGGGTTGCGCAGATTAAAGGTAATGTATATAAACAACAACTTGCCTGGTGTTTCGTCTTCAAGCAGTGATCTTGTGTATTATAAAAAGCCAGGAAATTAAGATTCCAAATCCATAAAATGGAACTAATAGATTGTCAGCTACGCCAGCATAGCTGACTGAGTTCCTTGGATCGGTGGAGGGCTGAGGGCGAAAGAAAGAAAGACAAGGAGTCATCTGGTAAAGACCAAATGCTATATTTTCAACTGCGTAGCTCCCTTTTATACTCCCCACAAAACAGGAACAGGAACACAAACAGGAACAAGGAGATACACTCGGCAGCCTACCACCCAAGCTTCGATTTCTCCTTGAGCAGTCTTCTTGGGGGAAATGCATAGCGACGGGGGAGCGGGCATAACAGCGCAGGTACAGAGGATGGTGACTCACAATAGATGTTCCTTTTCTGTGACATTTGTCACTTTTGCCCACAGAGCAGCTGAACTACTGGGGTAGTTTGAATAGGAATGACCCCCATAGACTCAAATATTTGAATGCTTGACCCAGAGGGAATGGTACTCTAAAGGAGTGTGGCCTTGTTGGAGTAGATATGGCCTTGCTGGAGGGAGTGTGTCACTGTAGAGGTGGGTTTTGAGGTCTTATGCGCTCAAGCTACGCCCAGTGTAGCACATAGTCTCCTGTTGTCTGTAGATCAAGATATAGATAGAATTCTCAGCTACCTCTCCAGTACCGTGTCTGCCTGCATGCCACCACGTTTCAACCATGACAATAATGGAATAAACCTCTGAAAGTGTAAGCCAGCCATGATTAAATGTTTTCCTTTATACAAGTTCACGGTCATGGTGTCTCTTCACAGCAGTGATACCCTAACTACGCAGCTACCTTACTAGGCTTGTAGAATTCCCTGCTGCTACCACACTGGCCAGCCTTCCTGGCAGCTTGACCAGCCAGAACTTCCCTCTTGGGTCTTTCAAGCTGGAACTAGCTAATCTAAGAAGCCAGGAATTGAATGAACCCATTCTGATGGATTGACAGTCTTGGCAATGGCCACTCCCATTAGCAGTGATGTCTGTTAAAGACCAGAGCTCTTTAACAGGTTGGTCTGATGTGTGCTGTTAGCTGTAGTTCTGTGCTCTGAATTGCTGTTCCTTTTTCTCCCTCCTTTATTTGTCCCTCCAACCTTCTCAAACAGTCTATGATTTTCCCAATTTCCTTTCTTTCTGAGTCTGCTCACTGCAGAGTGAATCACACTGATTGAGTTTTGAATGCAGAAGGAGTCTTCCAATTCCTGCTTTTGAATTCCACATAACCACGATGTATTCATTCCCCCCCCCCCCCCTTTTTGAGACTTTTCATGCAGGAGTACTGTATGGACATCATTTTTGTCTTCCCTCTCAGCTTTCCTCTGCTCCCTGCACTCCCTCTCAAATTCACGACATCTCCTTCTGTGCTCTCACTGTGCGTTTATATGTATATACATACAATTATGTAGTACATTTACTGTGCTCTTGGGTTCAGTCTTTGTGCTCATGAAGTTTTATTTGTTGGTTTAAACAGTGCTTTTCTGGTAACATCTTGTCCAGAGATAGCACCAACCCAATCTTACTTTAAAGAATGAGCATTTCTGGGCTGGAGAGATGGCTCAGCGGTTAAGAGCACTGACTGCTCTTCCAGAGGTCCCGAGTTCAATTCCCAGCAACCACATGGTGGCTCACAACCATCTGTAATGGGATCTGATGCCTTCTTCTGGTGTGTCTGAAGACAGCTACAGTGTACTCATATACATAAAAAAATAAATAAATCTTAAAAAAAAAAAAAAAGAATGAGCATTTCTTTTTTTCTTTTACTTTTCTGGGAAAGTTTACATAGCATTGATGTTATTGGCTCCTTAAATGTTCTGTAGGCTGAGCATGGTGGCACACTCTTTGAACTCTGGCATTCAGGAGGCCAAGGCCTGCACATCTCTATGGGTTCAAGAGGCCAGCCTGTTCTGTACATCCAGTTCTAGGTCATCATGGCTACATAGTGAGACTATGGCCAAAAAAAGAAAATGTTTCATAGAATTTACCAGTGAAATAATTTGACCTTGGGACTGAGAGGCAGAATATTTTAAGTTCAGACTCCATTTTAGAGAACCTGACCTGAGTTTACACTCAGGTAAACTAACAGGCTGGTACCTAGCATTAGTTTCCAAGTTGCCCTCCAACAAAATCTGCGCCTAGCTCCAGTCTCTAGGCTAATCCCCAACAAGACCAGTGTCTCCAAGTTACTCCCCCAACAAACCTGCACCCCTAGGTTACAAGCCCATGTCCTGCCTAACGACCACCAATGCAGAGGGGAGGAGAAATGAAGTTTATGATATGACTCCCAGCACCAGCCAATTATGTTAAAGGCCATGGTAGCTTTCCAATTAGATGCTTGCACATGTATTCCCTGCTTGATGCTTACTATAAAGCCTTGCCCTGATAGATGTTTGTGGCTTCCCGCCTCCAAAACCATCCTGTGTGACGACAGTGCATTGGAGGGGCCCCTAGCTAGCTTGAATAGAATAAAGACCCTGTTGTGAGTTGCATCAGATCGGTTCCTGTCTGGTTTTTGGGGATCACTTCTCTTCCCTGGCACTACAGGATCTTCTTTCTTTTAGAATGGAAAGTAATTACTTTTTAAAGATTTATAGCTATTCCAGGTATCCATTTGTTTAGGGGCAAACTGTGGTCATTTATACTTTTCAGGAAATTGTTCCATTTCATGTAATTGTAAAAAAAAATATATTAACATCAAGCCAGGCTTAGGATTCCCTTATTATCTTCTTAAATCCAGGCAGTATCAGTAGCAATGCCATTTCTCTCATCTCTGGTTTTGATAATTTGGCCCCCTCCTCAAGGCTGCTGCTGTCTTCTCCTCTTTCTCCCCCTCCTCACCCCTTCTCCTCCTCCTCATCCCTCTTCTTTCTCCTCAGCCCTCCTCCTCAGTCCTTTCTCCTCTTCTCCCCCACCTCCAGTCTCATTAAAAGCTCATCAGTTTTATTGACCTTTTCAAAGAATCAGTTTTTGCTATGATGTGTTTTCTATTTTTCTGGTTTCTATTTCATTAACTTTGAGACAGAGATCACTGACTTGAGACTGTTTTTCTTGTCTAATATGGGCACTTAGCTAGACATATTTCCCTTTAAGTGTGATGTTAGCTGCATCCCACAAACTTTATGTTGTGTTTTCACTTTTCTTACACTAAAAATATTCTGATTTTAACAAATGTATCCTTTGGGTCCTCGTTACTTTGAGTTGGGTTGTTTGGGGAGATTTTCTAGATATCACTGTGACCTCTTTTCTAACTTAACTTTGTTGTAGTCAGAAGACTTTCTTCATGTGACAAGAATTGTTCTGAATTTACTTTTTGGCTCAGAATGTAGTTGTCCCTTGTGAATGTTCAGGTGCACCTGAAAAGATAGTGTCTTCTGCTGTTTGCTTTGGCAATGGGATGTGGTCCAGCCCTTCAGAGCCCCTCTGTCAAGCTGCTCTTCCATTACTGAGAGATGCTGAAATCTGAGACTATAGATTTGTCCCTGTCTCCTGGTAGCAGTCTAAGGGGCATACACTCTTGGTTTGTTATGTTCTGTCTTACGATTTTATTGCTGTGAACAGACACCATGACCAAGTCTTACAAAGGACATTTTATTGGGCTGACCTACAGGTTCAGAAGTTCAGTCTATCATCATTAAGGTGGGAGCATGGCAGCATCTAGGCAGTCATAGTGCAGGAGGAGCTGAGAGTTCTACATCTTCATCTGAAGGTGGCTAGTAGAAGACTGACTTCCAGGCAGCTAGGATGAGGGTCTTAAAGCCCACACACCTACTCCAACAGGCCACATCCTCTAATCGTGCCACTACCTGGGCCTAGCATATACAAACCACTACAAGAGGCTTAGTTCATTATCATCATAGTGGGAAGCAGCCACATGCAGGCAGACTCGGTGCAAGAGAGGAAACTGAGGGTTCTACCTCTGGATCTGCAGGCAACAGGAAGAGGCGGTGAGCTACTAAGCCTAGCTTGAGTTTCTGAGGTCTCAAAGCTCACTCTTAGTGACACACTTCCTCCAACAATGCTATACTTATTTCAACAAGGCCACACCTCCTAATAGTGCCACTCCCTATGGGCCTTTGGAGGCCATTTTATTCAAGCCCCCACATGTGCCTTTAAAATGTGGCCCTCTTCTGCCAGATATTATCTCTCACTCTGAAGTCTATAATATATACTCTGAAGTCTGAAGATATATTAATATTAGTTAATATTAATATATCCACTCTAGGTTACTTTTGAAATTAGATTAACATGGCTTATCTTTTCCAATATGTTGACTGTGGGTTTAAATGGGTTCTTATATTTAAAATAAGTTTACTTTAATAGCTTATAAATATGACTTGTTTTTACTGTTGTGTGATATCTGTTTTGTCAAGGGTATTTAGATGATTACAGTTAAGGAGGTTACCAATTATGGAGTTTAATGTCCCATCTTGCTATTTGTTTAGTGTCTATACATTAGTTCTTTGTAATTTTCCCTTTCCTGACTCCCTTTATCAGTTTTTGAGACAGTTTCATGTAGTCAAGGATGGCCTTAAACCTGCTGCTTAGCTGAGGATGGCCCGTCTCTGGCTTCCAGCTCATCCTAAGTGTTGATATAGGCATGCATCACCATGATTGGCATTTAATTTCTTAAATATTCTATTTATCTTTATGAGTGTTTTTGCCTGAATGTATGTCTGTGCACTATATTTGTGCCTAGTTCCCAAGTCCAGAAGAGGGCATTGAATTCCCTGGATCTGCAGTTACAGACAGCTGTGAGCTGCCATGTGGGTGCTGGGAATAAGCCCTGATCTTTTTCCAAAGCAACAAATGCTCTTAACAGCAGACTCATCTCTCCTGGTCTGACCCCAGCTGCCTTTAATATTTTCTTCATCATTGGTTCTGCTCACAGTGACTTTAATATGCCTCATGTATGTGCAATGTGTCTCGTGTGTGTGCAGTGTGTCTCGTGTATGTGCAGTGTGTCTTGTGTATGTGCAATGTGTCTTGTGTATGTGCAATGTGTCTCGTGTTTGTGCAATGTGTCTCGTGTATGTGCAATGTGTCTCGTGTATGTGCAATGTGTCTTGTGTATGTGCAATGTGTCTCGTCGTGTATGTGCAGTGTGTCTCATGTATGTGCAGTGTGTCTCGTCGTGTATGTGCAGTGTGTCTCGTCGTGTATGTGCAGTGTGCCTCGTGTATGTGCAGTGTGTCTCGTGTATGTGCAGTGTGACTCGTGTATGTGCAGTGTGTCTCGTGTGTGTGGAGTGTGTCTCGTGTATGTGCAGTGTGTCTCATGTGTGTGCAGTGTGTCTTGTGTATGTGCAATGTGTATCATGTATGTGTTTCTTATTCTTGGGTTTCCTTGAGCATTTTGGCTCTCTGGGAAAACAGTGTTTATTTCAGTGGGAATTTTCCTCTTCCTCTTGCTCTTCCTCCTCCTGTCCTCTTCTTTTTCCTCCTCCTCTTTCTCTCCCCCTTCTTCCTCCTCCTCCTCCTCTTTTAGACAGGGTTCTATTGTAGCTCTGGCTGTTCTGGGACTCACTATGTAGATCAGGCTGGCCTCTAAATAACAAAGATCTACCTGTTGCCTCTGCCTCCTGCCTCCTGCCTCCTGCCTCCTGCCTCCTGCCCCCTGCCCCCTGCCCCCTGCCCCCTGCCCCCTGCCCCCTGC